>NC_057799.1:173189152-173232362 GCF_018294505.1 Triticum aestivum | reverse complement strand
AAGAGCGCCGACTCCAAGAAGCCGGCCAGGACCGCAACTACCAAAGCTATGCCACATAACGGCGACAAGACGGGGTGTGGCCACAGTGCGGCCCACTACCCCCGAAACCCAAGGCAGGCATGGCCACAGGACGCCGTACGGGACAGCCATCTCCGGTCCGGCTCGGCACTGTAGCCATGCTAGCCTCGACGTCACCCACGGCCGACGCCAGTACGGTCCACGGGCGGCGGGCCCCTTCAGCCAGAGAGACACGCGGAGGCGGCCCGGCGTCCCCCAGTCGGCCGAGGGCGCGGCCGGCTCCCAGAAGTCGGCAACCCCCCTCCCTCGAAGCAAGTCCCACATTAAGGAGACAAGACGAGGTAAGGCAACAGTGAGAGCCCTCGAGGCGGCCCACTGTAGCCACGCTTACCTCAACGAAGCCCTCGTCATCAGAGTCGAGGCAACAGTAAGCAGCCGCCGACAAGACCCTAGGCGGTGGGACCGGCCTGTCGACCAAGAGGCCGGCAGCCGGCGGGACCCACCAGTCGGCGGGCCCCAACAGCCGGCGGAGAAGCCGGCGAGCATAGACACTGACGGCTGGGACCAGTGCCTACAATTGTACCCCCGGGGGGTAGGCCTATATAAACCCCCCGGGGCACCCATGCAAAGGGTTGGCTTCTAAGCATAGCACACACACATAGAGAGAGAGAAGTGAGAGCTAGCCTTGTTCTTCTTCTCCCTTGAACCCAACAGCTCTAGGAGCGATTGTAACTACTTTTCCTGATCTAGTGATCATGCGGAGACCCCGCAGAGCAGGACTAGGGGTGTTATCTCCTCGGAGAGCCCCGAACCTGGGTCAGATCCGTCGGCGTGCATGTCTTTGCCTCATCCCGTTTCCAGGCACCGATGACGTCTTATTGGCACCCACAATGATAAGCCACCCGTTGGCATATGTCGCACCTACCACCCGACAGTAGTTCATCTCCCGAGAGTCTCGCAACGTTATCTCGTTGATTTGTGTTGCAACTCTTCCTTTCAGACATGTGAGTCTGAAGTATCCTGTTTCCAACCAGATCTGAATCTGAGGCAGATATGATGGTTGGAACATTCCCAACATTTGCATTTTGTTCCCAGCTTGCACCGCCGTTGTGCCAATTTTCCATGAGTTGATCGTGTATCGCTTGATCTTTGTGAAGATCGAACTCTGTCGAGTTTCCTATCTTCCGTCATCATAGTTGCATGAAGATCTCGAAAGCAAGGACGTCGAGATCAATTCGAAGGAGCGAATCAAGCTCTTCGATGAGGGCAGTTGGATCATGAAGATCGTGGTAGCTTTGTATTCCCTCTGTCTTCTTACCTCACGTCTTGAATCTCGGGACGAGATTCTTGTTTAGTGGGGGTGAGTTGTCACATCCCCAGTTCTAGTAAGGCCTAGTGCTAGCATCTGGTGTTGCATCATGTTTACTTTTCATAGAAAGTTGAAATGGGGATGACAGAACCCCCAGCACTCCCCCTGAAAACAACTAGGGTTACTAAAATCCTTTTCAATGAACTTGAATGTTTGCTGTTGGTTATATTCCAAACAGTGGCATTGAGCAGTTTCCTGATTTTTGGTTCTGTTTAAGTATTTTTAATAAAGCCCTAAGGAGACAGCAAAATAGAAAACATAAATAAATAAATAAAAGGAAGCAGAGACTTACCTAAGGCCCACCTACCTGGTGGCCCAGCAGATTCGGCCCAACCCACCTCATCCTTCCTGTCGTCTTCCTCCCCAGGCCAGTAAGCAGAGCGCGTGGCCGCAGCGCGCCGGCACGCGCCCCAGCCACCTCCATCCTGCCTGCCTGCGTCCCCGTCGCCCTGGATCTCCCTCGCAACGCCACGCACCCCCTGGACCTCTCTCACTCTCTCCCGTGCTTCTGCCCCTCCTCTGCTCTCTCCCGCACCACACCCGAGCGCGCCCGTCACCGCCGTTCCCTGCCACCACGGCCACCGACCACCCCTCGCCCTGTCGATGAGTCCAGAAGCTCCGCCGCATTGTCCTCGACCTCCTCACTGAGCTAGGCAACGCCGGACGCCCTGAAGCCTCACCAATGCCGCCGTTTGCGACCTCAATTGCCGGAGATCCCCGTCGTCATTTCGCCGGACCCCGTGCCTCCCCTGCCTCGCCAGAAGCACCAGAAGAACCGCGGTGAGCCGCTGTACCGTTCCCCCCATGAACCGTCGCCTATTTCGCTCTCTCACCGCATCAGCCATCGGAGCCGAACGCTCCCCGCCGCCGGCCATGTCGCCACCGCGGTTACAACACCCGCACGTCGCACTAGAGCACGTAGGCGTGCTCAACTCTTCCTCGGGAAGCCGCAGAACCCACCGGTTCGTCTCGAAACGCACCGTAGCGCCTAACCCGCCGATGCCCGAACTCTGGGGGCCGCAAAGGAGCTCGCCGCCGTCAACTCCGGCCACCCCAGGCCCAACCGCCACCACTACCCGATGTGCATGTGCGTTCGCATCACGTAGATGCCCTCCGCTGGCCATTTCGTCGCCGGAGACGCAAACCCGAGGCTCGCCGCCGCGGCTGGCCTCGCCGGCGTCAAGTCGCCGGTGGGGTCGACCCCGCTGACCAGGGGTTTGACCTCCCCAGGGTCCCTCACGTGTGGGCCCAGGCCCCTGCTTAATTAGTGTTAGGTTAAATTAGTGTTAATTAACTTAGTTAATTAGATGAGCCACTAACATGTGGGCCCAGGCCCTAATTAACCTAGGTTAGTGCTAACCTAACACTAACTAACTCTGTTAGTTAGTTGATACACCGACATGTGGGTCCCAGCCGTCAGGTTTGACGCAGGCTGGCGCCTTTGACCTGCTGACGTCACCCCGACGTCATGCTAACGCAGTTAACCTTTTTCTGGATTTATTCTTATTCAAGAAATTTTAGAAAATAATGCTAACTTCAAAAATTCATATAAAATCAACCGTAACTCCAAATGAAATAAGTTATATATGAAAAATTATCAGAAAAATCCAATCTATCCATTTATGCTACTTTCATGCATGGAAACCCAACTTATACATGTTGTATAAGTGAAAACATTCAAATGGCATTTTAAATGCTCAAACTAGAGTTTGCATTTGAACCTTTGGTTCAAATGGACTCCCTTGCACTTGTTGCTAGCTGCATTAGCTCAAATCACAGCATATTGCCATGTCACATTCATGCATCATATTGTTGCATTGCATTGATTGTGTTTCCTCTCTGTTGCCTGTGTTGTCCCCTCTCACTAGACGTGGTTTCGACGATGAGATCGATGACACTGATGAAGAACTATACTATCTTTAGAAGTGCCAGGCAAGCAAAACCCCCTTGTTCATTCCGATACAATCCCACTCTCTCGCTCCTGCTCTCTTTTACTGCATTAGGACAACACCGATTCAACTGTTACATGCTGCGGTAGTTGAACCCCTTTTCCTCTGCATGACCTGTCATTGCCACAGTAAACAGATGAAACTCACTAGCATGAGTAGGAGTTGTTTGAGCCCTGATGTGCCTACTCATTCATGCTTGATTGTCATGCCTGCTACTGCTTAGAGTTGAGTCAGGTCTGATTCATCGGGGATGAATTGGAATGTGGTGAACAAGTCCTACTGTTGAGAGCTAAGTGTGTGAACACGATTTGGTAAAGGTAGCGGTGAGAGGCCATGTAGGAGTACATGGTGGGTTGTCTCATTGAAACCGTCCTCAGGAACTGAATTCTGTTTTTGTGATCCATGAACTGTTACTACCACACATTGGGTTCCGGTAACTCGACCCCTCTCGACTTATTAATCAACATGATCTCTGTCCAGGAGTTGCAACTAGTTTCTGGTGTTTGTAGGTAGTGTTAGTAGTCTACCAAGTGGCACCCGGTATAGGTGGGCTTGGGACAGGCTAGGCACCGTGGCCGGGTATGCCAAGCGTCGCCCATTTGGTGGGCTTGGAACCCTGTACACATCATTTGGGGCCGTGAGCGACACCCCGGCCGGATCTCCTTGCGGATGGAACCCGAATAGGCGATAAACCTCGACAAGAGACTTGTGTGGTTAGTCAGGTCGTGGCCGACTCCCTCGCCAGGATTCCGCTTGAAGGTTGCCGAGATACACGACGTGTACATGGTGGTAAGTGGCGAGAGCGTGTGTGAAGAAGTACACCCCTGCAGCGTTAACATCATCTATTCGAATAGCCGTGTCCGTGGAAAAGGACTTCTGGGTTGCCTCTACAGTTCATAGATAACTTGAAGTGGATACTCTAAAATGCGCAAGATAAGCGTGAGTGCTATGGATGGCGTTCTCATAGGTAGACGGGAGCGGATCCATAGTGGTGTATTGATTGGTGAATATGTGGACTCGTGTGTGCCGCCTCAAAAGAGTTGCTTGCAGTCGTAGTTCAGGTTAGCCACTGAGTCAAAGCTGGCTTGCTGCAGTTAAACTCCACTACCCCCTTTGTTGATACTGATGCATATGTAGTTAGTACTGATATAAGTCTTGCTGGGTACATTTGTACTCACGTTTGCCTATTTTATGTTTTTGCAGAGAGACGTCAGTCTTGCTAGTAGTTCCGCGTGGACTTTGACGTTTAGCTTGTTACCTCAGCTACGATCTTGTGCCCTCGGCAGTGTCTTGTAGATAGTCAGGCTTCTCAGCCTTCTTCATTTGTAGTTTTCTGTACTCAGACAAGTTAAGCTTCTGCATGTGCTTGTTGTTTGTATGCTCTGTATGTTGGGGTCATGAGACCCATGTTTGTAATACTTGGCTCCTCGGAGCCTAATGAATAAATACTTGAGTCATAGAGTTATGTTGTGATGCCATGTTGTATTTACACATATCGAGCATATTGTGTGTATGATTGAAATGCTTGGTATGTGTGGGATCCGACAACCTAGTTGTTTATCCTTGGTAGCCTCTCTTATGGGGAAATGTAGTCTTGTGCTTCCATGAGCCATAGTAGTCCGCTACAGCCCGGTTCACCGGAGTCCTGCTAGCCCAGCACTACTGCTCCGGAACACTTGACTGGCCGACATGTGATTCACTTCGTTCCTGTGGCTGTCCCTTCGGGGAAATGTCACGCGGTGACATCCAGAGTCCTGCCTAGCCTACTACAGCCTGGGTTCCCGGAGTCCTGTTAGCCCAGTGCTACAGCCCGGATTCGCACGTTGCTGACCGACATGCTCGATGTTGATTCATGTATGCCTGTCCCCGTAAGTTAGTGCCACTTTGGGTTCATGACTAGTCATATCGGCCTGGGTTCTCTGTCATATGGATGCTAGCGACACTATCATATACGTGAGCCAAAAGGCGCAAACGGTCCCGGGACATGGTAAGGCGACACCCATGGGGATACTGTGCATGAGGCCGCAAAGTGATATGAGGTGTTACAGGCTAGATCGGTGGGACTTAGAATCGGGGTCCTGACAGTAATCTACCAAACCATAGAATACATTCGCACATGCATAACTCACTTGGGATGGTACCAAAGGAAACAAAAACAATCTTTCTCGAAATCACGGCGGCAACTTGCACCAAATGCATATGAATTCGAGGAGGTCACTTCTTCCATCCAAGCATAAGCTTCATGAACGGAACACGAAGGCATTTCTTACAAAGTTTTCAACACTAGGTTGATGTTCAACATGAATCATGGGGGAGACAAAATGTTGTTGATGGGCTCAACAACAACTCGTCGGAATTTCCATATCACTGGACTTCCACCATCATGTGAACACGGTGATAGCATTGGTCAGACCAAAAGATGTAATGGTGTATGCTCGAGGGATCAACCACGAGTAAGACAACATTATGAACATTGTTGGTTCTGATTTGACTTGACGATAGCCCATACTCAAATCAAAGATTGGATAAGGCAATAGCGCCGACAATTTATCACGAGGATCAATTGATGAAGATATCATCTTTCTTCAACAAACACACAAACACAAGGATATCCCTTTGGAGATGAACTAAGCGGGACAAGCTTTCATCTTCCAACTCTCCAAGTTGTTGTCTAGCTGAACCAACTAGCTCAGGGATATCCAACATAGATTCTTGGAGAAGGGGTGGTCTATAAGAAAACCAACTTGATCGCGAGCTCAACATAACGGTCAGGGGACAACCCGGTGATACTTCCGAGAGGATATTCAGAAAATCACGAACCACCGAAATGTTATTAAGCTCGGGAGCAATCTTGCTTTCAAGGCAAGATGATATGATCAAAAGAGTGAGGGACTGACACAATCATAACTCATTGATCGAAGAGTGCACCGGAAATAAGGACTAGGTAGCACGATCAATCTTAGGATGATGATTCAATAACCAACACGCTAAGAATGAAAATATTGTCCATTAACTATCAAGCAACTAGTTGCTAGGAGTATTGATTTCACACATCACGGTTCACTTGTCGGTACTCCGGTTGCAACAACACGGAACCGAGGAGCGAATGATGATGGCGAGAGGTATCACTACATCAAGAATTCATAAGAGTTGGTGCAATTATCATGACATTCCTGACATCAAGAGGGCAATACTTTAGGGTAGAACAGAACAAAAGCTGGATTGGCATTTTGATCCACGGAATACAACTACTTTGACCCAATCCTGGATATGGATGAGGTACTGGAGTTTGTTTCTCCTAGTCATTCCGGAATAGAACGACTTGACGACCACAAGAGCAATAGGCATCAATGAACGAATGCACACATACTCTTGACTATCAATTGATAGACGAGGGCCAGGAAATACCTAAAGAGGGACAGCCCAAAAGAACATATGATTTTCTGACTTGTGGATGCATGGTTTAGCATGTAGAACGAAGTTCAACAGGTTTCTTCCGGATAACCCATGTAGAAAGGTAGGACTGGCAGATTCACAATTCTTGAATGGAGAACCCATTAAGAGCACTCTTATTGTGATCTTTTTGTTCAAAGGCTTTTGCCATATTGGTTCATGGTATTGGAAGAAGGATATACCACGGACCTCGAGGACTATCGCAAAGGTTACTAATATCTTAAGGGAACTAGCAAATACTAACAACATGAAGTAGGGTGAATCTCGGGTTCAAGAACCCAGGAATAGAATACCTACTAACTAATAACATCACGGGATGCTTTCGAGAATGATGGCCAGAATCATCACACGGGGAACACAAAACAGGGTAGATTACTAGGTGATCCTAACACCTAGGGTCATAATAATAGCTCCAACATATATGTCGAGGCAACAGAGTACCTCAACTCACCGATTAGTGTGATTAATCTGGCCCAAATGGTCATCAGGAACATGGAGGAATGATTGCAAGTGCATCAGACTATCTAGGAACCTAGGATGACTCGGGAAGCATAATGGATGTAAATGCTCAAAAAGATTTGAGACATCCTGAAAATAGTGGCATGATCACTCAGCATCACAATATCAAGGTTCTGAGGCCAGCTATGAACGTACGGAAATAGTAGAAACTGAACTGAGACTTGAATCCATCAATCTTATAAGTCTATGGATTAGTAACACGTCATCCTGATAGATAGATGAGAAGGCCTAGTTCTTAATCCCCGTAGAAGAGAAGAGGCTGACTAAGATCAGAAGGGCATAAGGTATAAGGAGTAAAAAGAGCCTTACGTTCCCTTCCCCAATCAATTCCCTTACATAACTAAAGCATTTCTAGACACAACTTCGACCAGTTTGGCTTGGCAATCCTACACGTAGTCAGGCTCTGATACCAACGCTGTCAGGACCCCGATTCCAAGTCACACCGATCTAGCCGGTAGCACCTCATATCACTTTGCGGCCTCACGCACGGTATTCCCACGGGTGTCGCCTTACCATGGCCCAGGACCGTTTGCGCCTTTTGGCTCACGTATATGATAGTGTCGCTAGCATCCATATGACAGAGAACCCGGGCCGACATGGCTAGTCGTGAACCCAAAGTGGCACTAACTTACGGGGATAGGCATAGATGAATCAACATCAAGCATGTCGGTTAGCAGCGTGCGAATCCGGGCTGTAGCACTGGGCTAACAGGACTCCGGTGAACCGGGCTGTAGCAGGCTAGGCAGGACTTCGGATGTCACCGCATGACATTTCCCTGAAGGGACAGACACAGGAACGACGTGAATCACATGCCGGCTAGTCAAGTGTTCCGGAGCAGTAGTGCTGGGCTAGCAGGACTCCGGTGAACCGGGCTGTAGCAGACTAGTATGGCTCATGGAAGCACACGACTACATTTCCCCATAAGAGAGGCTACCAAGGATAAACAACTAGGTTGTCGGATCCCACACATACCAAGCATTTCAATCATACACACAATATGCTCGATATGTGTAAATACAACATGGCATCACAGCATAACTCTACGACTCAAGTATTTATTCATTAGGCTCCGAGGAGCCAAGATATTACAAACATGGGTCTCATGACCTGTTGAGGATATAACCATTAGAGTCACCCGCCCAGGAGGGGCTGGGTTACTCATAATGGTCATCACGCGAAGCCCGGCGCCAAGCTTGAAGACGGCGGGCCACAGATGGGCTTAAGACCCGGAGATGGCTTAAGGCCCGTAGTTACAAACCGCCGTTATGGTAAGACTTGTAGTGTAAGGCAAGAATAGTTAGGAGTCCGAGCCGGACACTGTTATGAGCCGGTTGGGACTCTGAGGGCCGCTGGGCGTCAACCTCTCTATATAAAGGGACGACCCGGCGGCGGTTTAGGGACAAGTAAGATCTCATCGAGAGCCAGGCATAGCGATTAAGCTCCCTGGTCATCGAAACCATAATCAATACCACCTCAACTGGACGTAGGCTTTTACCTTCATCGTAAGGGGCCGAACCAGTATAACCCCCGTGTTCCTTGTCCCGTTTAACCCCTTTAAGCTTCCTAGCTGCGATGGCTCCACGACTAAGTCCTAGCTCAAGGACATCTGTCGTGACAATTCCACGACAGTTGGCGCCCACCGTGGGGCTGGCGCATGGTGGATTTGAGTTCTTGAAGGGCAGCTTCAAAGGGCTCAAGGGATACGCTGTGGGCCGGATGACCAAGAGTCGTCGCGGCAAGCTCTACATCGACGATGCAAACTGGGGCCCCGACGCCGGCTCAATTGAGTACGGGTACCGGGTCCCCTTCGGCGCAATTCATGTCTTCATTGGCAAGATTGGTGACCCGGGCCCTGAGCCGGATCTCTGCGCCGGTCTCATCGAGACGGCTCAGCGTGCATGACCCGCCCGGGCTCAACCTGCCTTGAAGCATGCTTTTGTGGGATGTGTTCATGGAGGACTCTCTGAAGGGTCTGGATCTGGCGATGAGACGGCCGCTGGCTCTGGCGGCGAGTCGTGTACAGATGAGTCAAACTCGTTGTATCAACTTCAAGATGGCAGGCTCAGGGGTTGTTCCGATGGTGACAGCATTCCGGACCCCTTTGAACCGCCAAGCCGGGTTGGAATCTTCATGGCCGGCGCGCAACCTGTTCAAAACCCCGCCTCCGGGTCAGGAAGCCCGGTGCGCTCGCCGGCTCAGGTGCTGATGGATCTTACAGATAAGATGACAGTCCTCTTGACCGCTACGGTAGCTCCGGCGGATCAAGTTCAACATGACGCGGAGGTGGCACAGTTAAAACTGGATCTAGCAAAGGCCAAGGAGGATCTGGCGGCGGAGGGGATTAGGATGGCTGCGGAGAGGGCGGCTCTCGACGCCCAGACTCAGCTGATTTAGGCACAATCCTTCCCGCTCACGGTGGATCAAAACGCATCCAATGAGGTCATGAGAAGGAGGCATCAAAAGACACAATCTTGACTCCCTCCGGTTTATGATCCTCGAAACCTCTTCAACACACCAGGTGCAGGGTCTAGTAACCCGTCGGAGATCATAGTGCCCGGGGCCGGGACACCAATGCAGCCCCAAGTAATGGGACCGCCCCGGGCGAACCCTGCCCCGTCTCAGTATGTGCCAATGCCACCGGATCATTATGCCAACCCGTTGGAAAACATGGTCGCCGCGGCGGCACGGCTGGCGGCTCTCCCAATTGATGGCGACTCTCCAACTACGGTCGAAACCCGCTGGGTCAGGGAGCTCCTTCAGACGGCTCTGGCGCAGCAAGAGGCGTACTCTTACAGCCGGGACAGGATCCATTCAACCCCTCGTCCAGGCCGGAGCCCGAGTTATAGCAGACACATGGTTTCAGCGACCGGCTCAAGTAATGTCCGACGCCATGACTTGCCACCTGGCCATGGCCCGGCTCATAACGGAGCCTTTCACGCGACAGACCAAGACAGAGCACGGCAAGAGGTGGAGCAGGTGCCTCAGTTGACGGCTTACCAGACACCCCCAGCTTATCCGACGGGTTCCGTCAACGTGGGTATCCCTACAAGGACTGGAGGTGTCCCTTGTTTAGTGCCGGCTCTCCGCAACGAACGTCTACCCAAGGACTTCAAAGGGCCTAGGAAGGTGCCTAATTACACGGCTGATTTACAACCCGGAGCCTGGATCGAGAGTTATGAGATGGCCATGGAATTGCTGGAGGTCAGCGAAGCGGCGATGGCCAAGTACTTCACCATGATGTTAGATGGGACTGCCCGCACTTGGTGGAAAGGGCTGCCACCGAATTACATCGGGTCTTGGGCTGAGCTGAAAGCCCGGTTCATCCAAAACTTCAAAGATACCTGTAGGCAGTCTATGTCAATTGTGGATTTGACTAACTGTAAATAGCAGGAGGGTGAGTCTACAACACATTGGGTTCGCCGGGTCAAAGAGATAATACATTCAACTGATAAGATGGATGCCGGCTCTGTAGTCTTAATGTTGGAACAGAATTGTCGTTTCTTGCCCCTGAAGATGAAACTCGGGCGGCTCAAGCGTGATTGTAATGATATGGGTACGCTGATGGCGGCTCTCGTCAAGTATGCCGACTCTGATAGTACCAAGGACCCCGCGTCGGATGATGAAAGGACAGGGAAGGGAAAGAAGAACGGCAATGGCAAGGGTCCTCAGCATAACCCGGTGAACCAAGGAGGTGGCAAGCGTAAGGCCGACGGCAGCCTAGATTTTGTGGCCAACGCCAGCTCACAGGGTAATAACCAGCGACGGAAGGGGAGGCCACCTCCCCGAGCCAGCGGGTCAGGCCCGACGCTGGAGCAGCTGTTGAATGAGCCTTGTCCAAGGCATGGCTCTAGGGAGAAGCCAGCTACTCATCTATGGAAGGATTGCGCAATCATGAAGGCCTTTAAGAATTCCAATGCCTTTAATGGCAACAATGGCCCGGGCGGCGGCTCAGGCGCTGGCGGTTTTCATGGCCCGGGCGGCGGCTCAAATCCTAATCCTCAGAACGGTCAAGGGGGCTTTAATCAGCAGTTTGGCCAGGGTCATCAACAGCAGCAGGGGCTTATCAGACCAATCCAAAGCAGCTTAACGGTGGACAGTATCACGTATTTACCACCAGCCTGTATAAGCGAGATCAGAAGCTTCATAAGAGGGCTGTGAATGCTGTTGAGCCGGCGGTTCCATGCTATTTAAGATGGTCTGAGCAGCCTATTGTGTGGACTAGGGAGGATCACCCTCCCCGGGTTGATAATCTGGGTCACTTGGCCCTGGTGGTGGCTCCTCAGGTGGGAGGATATAAGTTCACTAAGGTGCTCATGGATGGAGGCAGCAGCATCAACATCCTCTATTCTGAGACTTTCCGTCGTATGGGGTTGATTGATAAGAACCTCAGCCAGTCCAATATTGTTTTCCATGGCGTGGTGCCTGGTAAGTCGGCTTATCCAGTTGGTAAGATCGAATTGGAAGTGGCCTTTGGAGACGAGTACAACTACAGGGTGGAAAAATTGACGTTTGAGGTGGTCAAGATAAGAAGTCCGTATCATGCCATATTTGGGCGGCCGGCTTACGCCAAGTTCATGGCACGACCGTGTTATGTGTATTTGCAGCTCAAGATGCTGGGTCATAATGGGACCATTACGGTTCATGGCAGCCGGAAGGTGGCCTTGGAGTGTGAGGAAGGCGATGCGGCTTATGCAGAATCTGTTTGTGCAACAGAGGAGTTGAAGTTTTACAAGGACAATGTTGACCCAACAGATATGACCTCTCTGAAAAAGCCGACTACGGAGCATGAGCCGGCAATGAAATTTAAGTCGGCTGATGAGACTAAACTTGTTGATTTCGTTCTAGGTGATTCATCTCAGCAGTTTAGCATCAGTGCCAATCTGGATCCAAAATAGGAAAGCGCGCTCATCAAGTTCATCCGTGAGAATAGGGACATTTTTGCATGGAAACCTTCTGACATGCCAGGTGTACCTAGAGAACTCGCTGAGCACACACTCAATGTTGATCCGAAATTCAAGCCGGTCAGGCAATTCCTTCGGTCGTTTAATGAGGAAAGGCGGAAAGCCATTGGAGAAGAGGTGGCCCGGCTCTTGGCGGCCGGTTTTATTGTTGAAGTCTTTCACCCAGAGTGGTTAGCTAACCCGGTGCTCGTGCTCAAGAAGAATGGCACCTGGCGGATGTGTGTGGACTACACGGACTTAAACAAGGCATGTCCGGCTGATCCTTTTGCACTCCCCCGTATTGATCAAATCATTGATGCCACCGCGGGTTGTGAGTGTTTAAGTTTCTTGGATGCATATTCTGGATACCATCAGAATAAAATGGCAGTTAAGGACCAGGAGAAGACGGCGTTCATCACTCCCTTTGGAGCCTTCTGTTATGTGTCTATGCCTTTTGGACTCAAGAGTGCACAAGCGACTTACCAGCGTTGTGTGCAGAATTGTCTTCATAACCAGATTGGGCGCAATGTTCATGCCTATGTGGATGATATCGTGGTTAAGTCCAGGGAGAAGGAGACCCTGGTAGATGACCTTAGAGAAACCTTTGATAGTCTCCGGGTTTACAAGATGATGCTTAACCCGGCCAAGTGTGTTTTTGGTGTTCCTGCAGGCAAGCTCTTGGGTTTCCTGGTGTCTAACAGAGGCATTGAAGCTAATCCGGAAAATATCAAGGCAATCACCTCTCTGGCTAAGCCGGCGTGTATAAACAACGTCCAGCGCCTGGCGGGTCGTATCGCTGCTTTAAGCCGGTTTATAAGCCGTTTGGGTGAGAAGGCCATGCCGCTGTACCAGTTGATGAAGAAAACTGATGATTTTATCTGGAATGATGCTGCTAATGCTACTTTTGAGGATTTGAAGAGACAGCTGGCCGAGCCCCTAGTCCTCGCTGCTCCGGTTGACAAGGAGCCCTTATTACTGTATATAGCTGCCAACACACGAGCCGTCAGTGTGGCTGTGGTGGTGGAGCGCAAGGAAGAGGGTAAGGAATATCTGGTTCAGCGGCCGGTTTATTACGTCAGTGAAGTGCTCATCGAATCCAAACAGCGGTATCCACATTGGCAGAAGCTTGTTTTTGGTGTATTCATGGCAAGCCGGAAGCTTAAGCACTATTTTCAGGGTCACCCCATCACCGTGGTTAGTTCTGCTCCCCTTGGAGATATCATCCAAAACAGAGAAGCCACAGGGAGAGTGGCTAAGAGGGCTATAGAACTTGGGCCTCATGGTCTAAAATATGTGCCACGCACTGCTGTTAAATCTCAAGCTCTGGTGGATTTCATCAACGATTGGACAGAGCTACAGGTGCCTGAAGAAAAGCCGGATAATACATATTGGACTATTCACTTTGATGGGTCTAGGCAATTGGAGGGCTCGGGGGCTGGAGTTGTATTGGCTTCCCCTAAAGGTGACAAGTTTCGTTATGTGCTACGGTTGATGTTTCCTTGTACTAACAATGCGGCTGAGTATGAAGCCTTGCTCCATGGTCTTCGGATGGCTAAGGAGATGAGCTTGAGCCGGGTAAGGTGCTTCGGCGACTCAGATCTAGTGGCTCAACAAGTATCAGGCAAGTGGGACTCCAAGGACCCTCTCATGGCGGCTTATCGCCGTGAAGTTGATGCCATTGTTGGACACTTTCAAGGTTACCAAGTAGAGCACATTGATCGCAGGAAGAACGAGGCGGCTGATGCATTAAGCCGGCTGGGCTCTCAGCGAAAACCGGTGCCGCCTAATACTTTCTTGGACATCCTGCATAACCCTTCTGTTAAGGTACCTACAGAGGAAGACTTGGCTGTCCCTGACCCGGAGGCACAGTTGGTGGTGGCTCTCCACATCACCCCGGACTGGACAGTGCCCTACTTGGCTTACATGACCCGGGGAGATTTGCCTGTGGACGAAACTTTGGCCAGACAAATAACCCGGCGGTCTAAGTCAATGGTCATTATTAATGGGGAGCTGCATTGTCGCAGTGTTACTGGAACGTTCCAGCGTTGTGTTTCCCCTGAGGAGGGTCAAGAAATCTTACGTGAGATTCACGAAGGGGATTGTGGCCATCATGCCGGCTCAAAATCCCTTGTGGCCAAGGCTTTTCGTCATGGTTTCTACTGGCTGACAGCTCATGCTGATGCGGAGGACTTGGTCAGTAAATGCGACGGTTGTCAAAGGTTCTCCCGACGGGCTCATGTGCCGGCTCAAGAGCTCAGGATGATTCCAATTACTTGGCCATTTGCGGTCTGGGGGCTTGATATGGTTGGGACTTTTAAAAGATCCAAAGATAAGAAGACCCACCTCTTGGTGGCAGTTGACAAATTCACAAAGTGGGTTGAGGCAGAGCCCGTTAGCAAGTGTGATGCAGCCACGGCGGTTCAGTTCATGAAAAGGGTGATATTTCGCTTTGGTTTTCCACACAGCATTATCACTGACAATGGTACCAATCTGTCTAAAGGCGCCATGGAGGAGTTTTGTCAACGAGAGCATATTCGACTTGATGTTTCATTAGTGGCTCACCCTCAATCCAATGGTCAAGCTGAGAGAGCTAATCAGGAAATTTTGAAGGGTATCAAGCCCCGGCTTTTGGTCCCTTTGCAACGGACGCCGGGTTGTTGGGTGGAGGAGTTACCCTCCGTGTTATGGAGCATCAACACTACTCCTAACAGATCTACGGGTTACACGCCTTTCGTCATGGTTTACGGAGCGGAAGCAGTCCTCCCTAGCGACATCCGTCATGACTCACCTCGAGTGGCGGCTTATGTTGAGACGGATAATGAGCAGGCGCGCCAAGATGCTCTTGACCTGTTGGACGAGCAGCGTGATGTGTCAGCGGCTCGTTCGGCGATTTACCAACAAGACCTGCGCCGTTATCACAACCGCCGGGTTAAGTCCCAGGTCTTCCAGGAAGGTGATCTGGTGCTCCGGCTCATCCAAGATCAAACAGATGCGCACAAGTTATCCCCGCCTTGGGAAGGGTCCTTTGTGGTCAGCAAGAATTTGCACAACGGGTCATACTACCTCATCGACATCCGGGAGCACAAAGATTCACACAAGTCGGAGGAAGAGACCCGTCGGCCGTGGAACATAGCTCAGCTTCGGCCTTATTACACTTGAGCCACCGGCTCTCATAATGTACATATTTCTATAGCCATGTATATATTATGATAAGCAATAAAGCAGGACCTCTGTCCTTTTCTCCTCCAAAGGTAAATGTGTTATTTCCATTACAAGATCACATGGTAACTTGGAGGTGGATCCGGCTTACGATCGTATTCGAATCTTGCCGTTAAACAATATAGTCACGTGGGGGCTTCCTGTTCAAACATAGGTCGTATTCGAACCAAAGAGAACATAGCTGTCGATACCCACTTGATTGGCACCCTGCCGAGCTCATCGGGGAGTTTCCTTGATCATATTTGAATCATAACTTAACCCCCTTTGGGAACCGACGTGGATCGTATTCGAATCAGCATCGTTAAACAACTTTTAAGGTCATTTGGGGGCTTCCTGTTCAAACATGGGTCGTATTCGAACCAAAGAGAACATAGCTGTCGGTACCCTCTTGATCGGCATCGCCAAACCCACTGGGGGCTATATGATCGCATTCGAATCTTAGCTTAACCCCTTTGGGGCGGGTCTCTGGTCGTATTCGAACCGGAAGCCCCTAAGTTTTGATTTTCTGATCTGCAGCAAGTTCTTCTGGTTATATCAATAGTGTGCACGGCGGTTCTTACTCCGCCGACTTAACTTTGATTCACAGTGTTAGTCACACACAATAAGCATTATCAAAACTGGTAAACCGGAATTGAGGTACCAACCTTATTATCCGGGTTACATAAACCGGAGGTATACTTGAAGGCCTGTAAGTATGCTATTATGGTTACATCAAGGATATAATTGAGGACCAGTCTTTGGTGACTTGGATTCATATTCCGGGTCATATGTATAAGATTTATGATTCTCAGTGCGGTAAGCCGCCTAGAGACTTGTGACTTGTTTTCTATGCAGGATGGTTCAAGACAGCTATTCGAGCTTAAGGAAAATAAATGATCGGTTATGACCCGGAGGAATATAAGGAAGCAACTTCAATGGAGTTAAGCATTCAACACGTGCACGATGGCACGACAAAGTTAAAATGTTTGTCCTACTCTATTACAAGACTCCCCGAGTCCAAAAGGTGAGGCATTGTTTAACAAGCATAACCATGGGCCGCCTAAAGAGTCAAGATGCTTGCTGGGTCGAAGCTTTCGGCTCATCCCTCTCCGCTCCTCCGGCTGTTCCTATGACCTGGAAAGTTGACGATTTCCAGTCAATGCCGCTCAAAGCTTCAAATTGAGCCTCCTCGTCAATTAACCCGGCCGGGTCAACTTCTGGGGCGAAGGTATGCTTACGAGTCGGAGGGATCAAGCTGATTGCTTCGTAGCGTGGAGTGGGGATCCTCTGATTCTCCGAGTCATAACCCGGCTGATACTTGGTGAGGTCGGTGTCATTCCCAATTAAGGTAGCCACCGGTCGCACACTCTTCACACAATCAGCAAAATCTTTTTGGTCAAAGGGAGTGCCGTCTTCCTTCAGACTGGGATATCCAAGCGCGATCTCTGCCGGGTCTAGCTCCGGGAGGAAAGCCTTGGCCCGGCTCAGAGCAGCTATGGCTCCGGCTCTTGCAGAGGCCCGTCGCAGCTCTTGGAAACGCTGAGGAAGAATGGCAAGCCGGCGAAGTACGTCCGCCAGGTGAGTCGGAACCTCATTGGACAGGGCCACAACGGCCAAGGCGCGCTGTGACCCGGTGTAGAGTTGTTCCACCAAAGTATACACGGCCTTCAGCTTGGTCAACACATTTTGGTTGAGGTTGGCGCTTCTGGGACCTGTTTTACAACGTCAGGTAAGCCGCTAGCAATGATGGGAATTATGAGACATAGAGAATGTAAACTTGTTGAAAGTCTGCAGAATGACTTACCGAAGATTGCGGCGACCATCTGTGACACATGGCGCTTTAAGCCGGAGAGTTCGGCGGTTCTCTCCGTCAGAGCCGCCTCCGCCTGTTCGGCCCAGCTGACCAGAGCAGCCTTCTCTTCGGCCCAAGTCTTCCTTTCAGTTTCAAACTTCTTCTTCAGCTTCTCTTGTGCAGCAACACTGAATTCGAATTTGGCGTTGGCCTTCCGGGTCTCAGTTTCCTGCGTCTTCAGGCGGTTCTTTCGCTCAGAGAGTTCAGCTTCAAATTTTTTGCCAGCAGCCTGTACAAATTCCGGGTTATAGTATGAGTGGTTGTTATGCAATCTTAAAGTCCCAAGCACTTTCCAAGCAAAGACACTTGGCACTTGGGGGCTAATATATGCTGAAAGGTTCTATCTACAAATTGCCGGTTCATGAAATTAAGCCGGAAGTTAAGTCTACAACATATTCTATCATAAGTAGTAGACTTGGGGGCTAAGTATGGTAAAGATGACTATGCAGTGAGCAAGAGAGTGGCACCTCAGACTTCTGCTGTATCTACTTCACCATGTCAATCTCCAGGTCCCGGCTGTTGTGCACCTGATTGACATAGCCGGAGATGATCTCTCCAATGCTCAAGTTAGCATAGTTGGTGATGTCCATCTTGGCCCTGCGGCGCTCTAGCAACTCTTCCTTGGCAGAGCACTTAGCCAGCGCAGTGGGTCTCCCCGGCTCGACAAACTCTATCCGGGTGATTACCACGTCCGGTCATCGGCCGGCTGAGCCGGGCTGGAGATCTCCGGGTTAGCAGAAGTCTCTGTGATTTGCTCGTCGGTTGGAGCGGTGGGTTTAGGAGCAGAGGCAGCGGGCGGCTCTTGAGCTGAAGCCTACGATTCAGTCAGGACCGGCTCTTCGACCGGCTTATTCTTCTTCGCTCTCTTACTGAGCTTTGCTTGAGCACTGAAAGGACAAAAGCTTAGTACAAAAGCATGAGTAAGATAAGTACAACATAAGTTGGAGATAACCTCAGTCCGGCGCTTTCTTGATGCCTCGGGTAAGCCGGAGGAGAGTTCTGCATCCTTGCTGGCCCGGGTTTGCCTCCGGCTCTCATGAATCTGTTGCTTCAAAAGAAATTGAGGATCTTGATAAGCTAAAGGGTGCGAAAAGCTTACTTTCCGGGTTACTCTTCGGACTTTCAGCCTTGGCAAGGGGTCCGAGTCAGAGGAAAGTATAGTTACCTCTTCAGTTACCGGGTTACTCGCTCCGGTGTAATCCTGTGGATAATCAAGTTAATAAGGTGGTCAAAAGACAGATGAAAAGCGGAAACAAAAGAAGAGTCTAAGGAATTAAGGATTACCTCTGACTCGGAGCTATCATCCAGCTGAAGCAGCTCTGAGGCGGTAGGCTTGCTTCCCTTTTTTCGGGGAGCGGCTCTCCTGGCGGCTTTCTTAGCCTTTCTGGCTTTTTTAGCCGCCTCATGGTCATACTTGACCTTCCAGAACTTATCATCAGCCTGAAAAATACAATGAAGACTTCTTAAGGTTCAGATGAAAACTATCTAAGGAGAAAATAAGGTGTTCAGATCAGTGGCTTACCGCTGGGGCCGGATTAGTCTTGCAGAAGGGGCTTAAGCCGGTCCTCCCGCAGTCTGTCAAGCTCTCATTCAAGAGGGACTTGGTCATGTCATCAACAACGTCTTCAGGAAGATCGTTGCGGCTGTGTCGCAGAGGGTCATCTTTCCGGCCCGTGTAATCACACATTAAGACGGGGCGGCGGCTTAAGGGGATCACCCGCCAAGAGATCCAGACCCGGACCAGATCAATGCCGTTGAGGCCATTTCCCAGGAGAGCCTTAACTTTGTTGATGGTGGGGATCAGAGGTTGACGCTCGGCTTGAGTTAGCTTATCCGGCAGGGAGTGACTTGGCTCCAGACGCAGGGCACGAAAGTCGGGCAGAGGGCTCTCGTCAGCCGGCGAAGTATCCTGGCAGTAGAACATATGTCTGGTTCCTGTCCTTTGGATGGCTGGGCGGCTCAGCGTAAGGAAAGAGGCAGTCTCTACGGCGTTGAATGGAGATTCCACCAAGTTCCAGGCTCGGCCCGTTGGCGCACTCGTTCTGGCGGTTCAGATAAAATAGCTCTCTAAAGAGCAGCAGGCTGGGCTCTTCTTCAAGATAGACTTCGCAGAATACTTGAAAGTTGTAAATATTTGACACGGAATTGGGTCCTATGTCTTGCGGCCGCAGATCAAAGAAATTCAGCACATCTCTAAAGAATTTTGAGCCGGGCGGTGCGAAGCCTCGGCTCATGTGATCAGCAAATATCACCACCTCACCATCCCTTGGTTGCGGTCTCTCCTCCGACGGGTCAGGGGCACGATAAGACATGATTTCCTTCTTGGGCAAGTAACCCGTCTTTACGAAATCAGCTAGAGTGTCGTCAATGACATTGGATCTCATCCAGTTGCACATGATGGGTGCCTTGGGAGCTTTGGGAGGCATTGTGAAAGATGAAGCCTATGACAAAAGGAAAATGTCCGGTTCAATTATAAGCCAGCAGATGTCTACAGTTCAATACTCAAATGGCGGCTTATGAAGGGTCCTAATGACATATGGCTAAGTGCATCGGGTTATATAAGCCATTGAGGGCATTGTGAGTAATTCAAATTGTCTACAGCTTTATCATAAATGAGCCGGAAATTTTACAGCACGTGGTTTCTTTTAAGCCGGAAACGTGAGCCGCCATAACTAAACAGATGCCATTTTTGACTAAGTGTGGCGCAAACAAGTTCCACAGATCGCGGTAATTGTTTTGGATCAAAACGGTCGGCTAAAAAGAAAATTTTCTAGACCTAGAACTGACGCAGAAGAAGTTCATGGATTCAGAACGAGATCTTATTGCAGACAAAGGGGATCTACTATCATAAAAACGAATGCGCAACAACTACCGCAGGAGCTCTGTACTACTCTTGGATCAAACATGGCTATAGTGGAGGAACTACAGAGAGTTCGAGGAGAACAGCGAAGAACAGAGGAAGAACAGTGGAACCCTAATGCGGATCTGCGGTGGAGAGGTGCAGGGACTTACAGGTGCGGAGTTACGGCGAGGGTTCGTCGCGTTTCTCTGGTCACGTCAGGTTGATGCAGCGGCCTGAGTTGGTGAAGATGAGGAAACCCGCGGCGGCGGTGGCGGCGGAGCTCGGGCGGCAACACAGTGGCGAGAGGAGGAAGAAGATGGAGGCGACGAGTGACTGGAGGCTCATGGGCCGGGCTATTTATAAGGTGAAGCTCATAAGTGGGCGCGAGAAACGAGGAGGTCACGGCGTGATTATCTCGCCCCAGAGGTGCCTCGATTTTCGGGATGACCATTAAAGATAAGATCCGTTGGGATTTAATGGAATAAAGAAATGAACTTAATGGAAGATGACGTCATGGCGGGTTATCAGGAATCCAGAAGATGACGTCACGGCGGGTTAAGACCTTCGCACAGATGTAAGCCGGAAAATTTTCTTTCAAGGGGATTGAAGATTGACATGAACCGGTTCAAATCAATCAGGGGCCTAATGTTGAGGATATAACCATTAGAGTCACCCGCCCAGGAGGGGCCGGGTTACTCATAATGGTCATCACGCGAAGCGCGGCGCCAAGCTTGAAGACGGCGGGCCACAGATGGGCTTAAGACCCGGAGATGGCTTAAGGCCCGTAGTTACAAACCGCCGTTATGGTAAGACTTGTAGTGTAAGGCAAGAATAGTTAGGAGTCCGAGCCGGACACTGTTATGAGCCGGCCGGGACTCTGAGGGCCGCTGGGCGTCAACCTCTCTATATAAAGGGACGACCCAGCAGCGGTTTAGGGAAAAGTAAGATCTCATCGAGAGCCAGGCATAGCGATTAAGCTCCCTGGTCATCGAAACCATAATCAATACCACCTCAACTGGACGTAGGATTTTACCTTCACCGTAAGGGGCCGAACTAGTATAACCCCCGTGTTCCTTGTCCCGTTTAACCCCTTTAAGCTTCCTAGCTGTGATGGCTCCACGACTAAGTCCTAGCTCGAGGACATCTGCCGTGACAATTCCACGACATGACCCAACATTCAGAGCATACAAGTCAAAGCACATGCGGAAGCTTAACATGTCTAAGTACCGACATCTACAAATGAAAAAGGCTGAGAAGCCTGACTATCTACATGATCCTGCCGAGGGCACAAGATCGTAGCTGAGGTATCAAGCTAAACGTCGAAGTCCAGACGGAACTACTAGCGAGACTGACGTCTCTCTGCAAAACATAAAATAGGCAAACGTGAGTACAAATGTACCCAGCAAGACTTACATCAGAACTAGCTACATATGCATCAGTATCAACAAAGGGGGTGGTGGAGTTTGACTGCAGCAAGCCAGCTTTGACTCAGTGGCTATCCTAAACTATGACTACAAGTAACTCTTTTGAGGTGGCGCACACGAGTCCACATATTCACCATATCAATACACCACTATGGATCTGCTCCCGTCTCCCTACGAGAAGGCCATCCATAGCACTCATGCTTATCCTGCGAGTTTTAGAGTATCCACTTTCACTTGTCTATGAACTGTATAGGCAACCAAGTAGTCCTTTACCGTGGACGCGGCTATTCGAATAGATGATGTTAACCCGGCAGGGGTGTACTTCTTCACACACGCTCTCACCACTTATCGCCGTTTACACGACATGTACTCGGCAACCTTCAAGCGGAAGCCCAGCGAGGGTGTCGGCCACGGCCTACCTAAACACTCAAGTCTCTAGTCCAGGTTTATCGCATATTCCGGTTCCATCCGCAGGGAGTCCGGCAGAGGTTTCCACATACGGCCCCGAACGATGTGTACAGGGTTCCGAGACACCAAACGGGCGCCCGGCATGCCCGGCCACGTGCCTACCGCATCACAGCCCACCCCTCGGGTCAGCGCTGCGCACGGCCTCCAGCATACTACAAACACCAGAAACTACTTGCAACTCCTGGACAGAGGACAAGGGTGGATAAGAAGCCGAGAGGGTCCATTGGTTTCGGGCCCAATGCATGGTAGTAGCTGAATCTTAAATCACACATACAGATCGCAGTGCTTAAGGACGGTTCCAATGAAACAACCCACCATGTACTCCTACATGGCCTCTCATCGATACCTTTACCAAATCGTGTTCACACACTTAGCTCACACCCAGTAGGACATGTTCATCACCATTCCAATTCATCCCCGATGAATCAGACATGACTCAACTCTAAGCAGTAGCAGGCATGACAAACAAGCATGAATGAGTAGGCACATCAGGGCTCAAACAACTCCTACTCATGCTAGTGGGTTTCATCTATTTACTGTGGCAATGACAGTTCATGCAGAGGAAAAGGGATTCAGCTACCGCAGCATGTAACAGTTGAATCGATGTTGTCCTAATGCAGTAAAAGAGAGCAGGAGCGAGAGAGTGGGATTGTATCAGAATGAACAAGGGGGTTTTGCTTGCCTTGCACTTCTGAAGATGATATAGCTCTTCATCGGTGTCATCGAACTCATCATCGAAACATACGTCTGCCGAGGGGGAACAACCACCGGCGAACACAGAAAGAACACAATCAATGCAATGCACAATATGATGCATGATCATGACATGTCAATATGCTGTGATTTGAGCTAATGCAGCTAAGAACAGAAGAGTTTGAGTTGATTTGAACCAAAGGTTCAAATTCAAACTAAGAACTTATAAAGTGCATTATCATGTTTTGATCTAAACAGCAAGGTTAAGTTGTTTAAACATGCATGAAACTAGTACAGATGGATAGATTGGATTTTCGGATCATTTTTCATATATAAATCTTTTCATTTGGAGTTACAGATTAATTTCTATGATTTTTTGAAGTTTAGGATATTTTTTGGAATTTCCTGATTATTAATAAATCCAAAAAATGTATTACTGCGTCAGCATTAGGTCATGCTGACGTCGGCAGGTCAACAGGCGAAGTGCAGGTCAAACCTGACCAGTGGGTGGTCAGTGACTCAGTTAGTTAACTGAGTTAATTAGGGTTAAACTAAATCTAATAAAAATGTCAGCAGGGCTGGGCCCACATGTCAGTGGCTCAGGGTTAGTTTAGCGAGGGGATTAACACCTAACAGTGGTGATTAGCACTAACTAACACCTAACTAATCCAGTTAGGGCCGGCCCCACATGTCATGGACTGGGGTGGGGCCCAGCCGGGGTCAAAGTGGGTCAAACCCACCGGCGTTAAGCCGCCGGCAAGGCCACACGCGACGGAGGGCGTCGGGATTCCTCCTCCGACGACCAAATGGCCGGCGGAGGGCATCTATGTAACGCCCACGATGCGGCTATATCTCCCACGTGTCGAGGCACGACTTAGAGGCATAACCGCATTGTGGTTTTGTCGCAAGAAGGGTCATCTTCACACAATCCCATGTAATGAACAAGAATGGGATAAAGAGTTGGCTTACAATCGCCACTTCACACAATACATAAATAAATCATACATCATCAAGATACACACATAGGTCCGACTACGGAACCAAAATAAAAGAAGACAACCCAACTGCTAGATGCCTGATCGTCCCAACTGGGATCCACTACTAATCAACAGGAAACGAAACAACACTACGCACAAGATCTTCATCGAGCTCCCACTTGAGCTCAGTTGCGTCACCTGCACTGGTATCATCGGCACCTGCAACTGTTTTGGAAGTATCTGTGAGTCACGAGGACTCAGCAATCTCACACCCGCGAGATCAAGACTATTTAAGCTCATAGGAAGGAAAACGGGTGGTGAGGTGGAGCTGCAGCAAGCACTAGCATATATGGTGGCTAACATACGCAAATAAGAGCGAGAAGAGAAGCAAAGGAACGGTCGTGAAACTAGCAATGATCAGGAAGTGATCCTGAACTCCTACTTACGCCAAACATAACCTAGAAACCGTGTTCCCTTCCCGGACTCCGCCGAGAAGAGACCATCACGGCTACACACGCGGTTGATGCGTTTTAATTAAGGTCAAGTGTCAAGTTCTCTACAACCGGATATTAACAAATTCCCATCTGCCACATACCCGCGGGCACGGCTCTCGAAAGTTTAAACCCTGCAGGGGTGTCCCAACTTAGCCCATCATAAGCTCTCACGGTCAACGAAGGATGAACCTTCTCCCAGGAAGGCCCGATCAGTCTCGGAATCCCGGTTTACAAGACATTTCGACAATGGTAAAACAAGACCAGCAAAGCCGCCCGATGTGCCGGCAAATACCGATAGGAGCTGCACATATCTCGTTCTCAGGGCACACCGGATAAGTCAAGCTACGAGTAAAACCAGACCTCGAGTTTCCCCGAGGTGGCCCCGCAGGCTGCTCGGTTCGGACCAACACTCGAAGGAGCACTGGCCCGGGGGGTCTAAAATAAAGATGACCCTTGAGTCTGCA
Source organism: Triticum aestivum (assembly GCF_018294505.1). Classification (NCBI taxonomy): domain Eukaryota; kingdom Viridiplantae; phylum Streptophyta; class Magnoliopsida; order Poales; family Poaceae; genus Triticum; species Triticum aestivum. The sequence continues at coordinate 173,207,702 of NC_057799.1, read as the reverse complement.
AAACCCAAGGGAAAAGGGGATAGGTGGTAGCAAATGGTAAAACCAAGGTTGGGCCTTGCTGGAGGAGTTTTATTCAAAGCGAACTGTCAAGGGGGTCCCATAAATCACCCAACCGCGTAAGGAACGCAAAATAAAGGAACATAACACCGGTATGATGGAAACTAGGGGCGGCAAGAGTGGAACAAAACACCAGGCATAAGGCCGAGCCTTCCACCCTTTACCAAGTATATAGATGCATTAATTAACTAAGAGGTATTGTGATATCCCAACATAAACATAATCCAACATGGAGCAATCTTCATCTGCAACTAACAACGCTGTAAGAGGGGCTGAGCAAAAGCAGTAACATAGCCAAACAACGGTTTGCTAGGAAGGGTGACAACGGTTAGAGGTTCATGGCAATTTGGGGAGGCTTGATAAGCAAGTGGTAGGTAGCGCGGCATAGCAATAGAGCGAACAACTAGCAAGCAAAGATAGAAGTGATTTCGAGGGTATGCTCATCTTGCCTGAGATCCCGTTAGGAAGAAGAACGAGTCCATGAAGAAGACAAACGGATGTAGTCGAACGAATCCTCACAACTCCGGAACGAAACCGAAGCTAACGAGAGAAGCAACCCGGAAAGAAACAAACAACATAGTAAACAACCACCACATACACATGGCATGATGCAAAAACAAATATGATGCATGTCCGGTTTAATGAGGCTTGGCATGGCAAAGTGCAACAAACAACACTACAAATTAAGTGGAGCTCAATATGCAACGAGTTGCATATTGACGAAACACCACATCAATTGTTTAGTTCTCTCGGTTATGTACCCAACAATATTAAATGTTGATTAACATGGCAAGAGGTGAAGCATAAGTAAACTAACTATTTAAGCAAGTTAAATGAGGCCGGAAATAATAAACAACAATTCCGGAAAATCCTCATGTCCATATTTTAGATTTGGTACTTTTCTGCCTAAAACCATATTTTAATGATGTTAAACAGCAAAATAAAGTGTACCATGTTAAACTAGGCATTTTTCTACCCCATTTGCATATAAAGTTTATTAAAATCCGAGTTACGGTTATTTAGCTATGAAATAAATCATTTAAACATGGCATTTATGCAAAATTAAATAAACAGCATTTTAAACATTTTAACATGGGATGAAAGTGGCAAATTATTAATCTAAACAAAATTCTAAGCATTTTACATATATAAATTATTTTAATCCGATGCACAGTTGATTAATTATTAATGCATGAACATGAGGGGTTTTTCTGTAAAACAGTCGTTCTCTGGATAAATGCGAAAATCACCGCAGCGGAAAAAAAAACACTACGGGCCGAAACTTGCTGGCCCAACATGCACAGGAGAGGGGCTGGGCGCTGCTCACCATGGGCTTCGGCCTAGCTGGTGGGGAGGAGGCCGGGCAGGCCGGATCTGGCGAGGAAGCGGCTTGGCGGCGCCGGGCTTGAGGAGGCCGAGGTGAACGAGCGAGGGGCTCGTCTCCCTCGCAGAGAGACGAGGCCGGCAGCAGCCGCGCTGGAACGGGGGACGATGGCGCCCTCGGGCGGGTGAGGAACGACGAGCGGATCATAGGCATGGCGAGGACGCGGATCCGGCAGGGGCGGCTCCAGGGATGAGGTGGTGATGCTCCTTCCTGTTCAACCGAGAAGGGGATAGCAGGGGAGGTCAGAGAGGGCAAAGGAGAGAGAGACAGGGACACGCGGCAGCGGGGTCTCACCGGCGAGGTCCGGGACGAGACGACGTGGACGGGAGGCGACGGGGACTGGGCTTGGGCGCTCGGCCTCCTGTTCGGCTGCTTCGGCCACGAGGACGAGGAGGCGGGCACGCAAGGTGGAGCTCGGGCGCGCGAGAGGCCCGGCGAGGACGCGGCTTGAGGCGGAGCAAAGGCGGATCCAAGAGGTCGGACGCGAGCTTGGGCTGCAACCATCCATGGCCCTGCATTAGGAGGTCGAGAGGGAGATGTGAGGCACGGGAGGTGCAGGGGAAAACGGAGGAGCAGCAGCAGGGCATCTCACCGGCGGCAGAGGGGGTCCTGTGCTCCGGCGAGGTGGAACTCCAGCGTGGCAAGCGAAGCCGACGAGATCCAGGGGAGGCACTAGTTGGCGGGGAGAGATCGAGAGGGAGTTTGGATCGGGGGCGCGGGCACCTAGATCGAGGAGGAGCAGTGGAGGGACGGTGGTTGGCTCGGGATGGATCCCGAGAGAACAGTGGCGGCGGCGGTGAGATGGATGGGACAGGGGAGGATCCCTAGAAAATAGGGTTTGGTCTGATTTGGGTGGGGTTGGTCTATATATAGGACAATAGGATTAGGTTCGGGCCTTCCGATTTAATCGGGCGGCTGAGAAACTATAGGTTAGGACGTCCAATAAAGAAAACGGTGATGTTTTGTAGATGTTTGGGGATGATCCGAATCCAACGGTACAACAAACCGGGTCGGGTACGGGACAACTTTCGGACGCGCGGGAGGGGATCGCGGGCTGACGAGAGAGGTTAGTTGGTTTGACAAGAGGGAACCGAAAACACGGTTGGTCTCAGAACGGTCAACGAAGACAAGGGGGAATGCGGCAACTACGAACGAATGCAAATTTTAAAACAAGACGGCAACGGAGTGCCGATGCAATGCGAATGATGCGATGATGAATGCAACAAACAAATAAAAACATGCCAAACACGAAATATATGGAAGGCGTCTGGAGCGTCGGTCTCGGGGTGTTACAACACTCCACCACTACAAGAGGATCTCGTCCCGAGATCTAGGATGGCACCGGAGAAAAACGGAAGAGGAAGAGAAGAGGTAAAACTAATTGCTTCTTAGACAAATGAGTGAAACCAAAGAACCTTGAGAGGTTGCAAACTTGAAAGAAGAATACGACGGAGTTGAACAAAATTGAGAAGACTCCGGTAGAAAAGAGAGACAAGGAACACCATGAGAACCTTGAGGTTAAGTGGCACGATAGATATTTAAACCACTCCGGTTAAAACAAGATAGGGAAGGAAATAGAGTGATATAATTTGGGCAGCACTCCGACTGTAAATGGAAGGAATTGAACATGATCTCGACAAGATGAGAGGATACTCGATGAATTTACCAACACACTGCCTCCGTAACTAATGAAAGAATGGCACAAGGGGTAAGAAAGATTTCAGACAGCCCTCCTGTTGAGGAAAGAGACAAAACTTGATAAGATGAGATGACTCGAATGAAAACACGACACTCCGGCTAAACGGATAAGAAAGGAAAAATTACATGATCTTGACAAAACAAGATGATTGGTCGAAGAGAGCAACATCACAAAGCCTCCGGAAACAAAGCATGATAGTTAGATAGTTGGAGTGAATAGAACGAAGAATGAAACCAACATCTCCTACCATAATTGAATTTTAAAGAGCATCCTTACGAAGTAGGATTGAACGGAGTTGTTGGAAAACCAACAACGAAAAGAATTAGCTTGTAGTGGGCTTATGGAAAACTTCTCAAAATTATGAGGTGACAAATGGCCACTAAAGGAAACCATTGGTTTGAGTGAGAGCACCAAGGCGATGAAAAACTTCTTTCACCAAGAGGATAGGAGAAAACTTGGATAATTGATAAGCACCATAATAGCAACATTCCTTAGGGAAGGCTTTAGGTGAAACATGACACAATATAAATCCAACGAAGATATTATTTTGAGTTGAAACAACTCATGGACGAAGAAAAATATGATGGGTTTAAATATCTCATTCTTGACAACTTGTGAATCATGAAACATGAAGAAAATAATCAAGAATGACATAACACTACCTCAAAAGATAAGAGAGAAAGAATTGCACTTCGGAATGCAAGATGAAGAATGCTTGAACTCCTCAAAACAAAACATGTGTTGAACACCATGTTTATTTTAGAGTATAGCATGACGGATCTTGACTCGAGAGAAATCTTGAAGAACAATTGAAGAATTGAATTCTTGACGAAGCACCATGTTGATCCTCCATGAAGAACTCCGATAATAAAAGAATGATCAAACGAAAGGGAAAGTTGAAAAGAACTCCGGGAGAAACCTTGCAATGATTAGATGAAGCTTTGAAATGGTATAATTGAAATAACTTGAAGCTCCGGAAAGAAAAATGAACAAATGAGATCAAGAATTTTGATGAATCTCCGGAATAAGGAATTAATCACTTGGATGAAACAATAATAAGAATTACATTACGCGTATCCTTCACCAATTTAGATTGATGACAAGCAACGGATTTGGCATACTACTTATTCTCGTAGAAAGGATTAAGACAGATATAGCGCAAACTTGGGAAGGTCTTCATCGAACCATCGGTAGAATAGAAACAACGAATAAATTGATATGATAACGAAGGGAGAGGAATCTTGAACGAACCACCGTAAGAATTGGAAATGAAAGTAGCAAAGGCACAATTCACCGGGAAGAATTGGAAAACGAAAGAAGATACTTGAGGGGATTTAGATACAAGTGAACGAATAGGTGACGAGCTGAATAGAGAATACTTGAATGATGCACCGGTAAGATTTGGAGAAGAATGAAGAGACATCAATTTAGAATAATTGGAGAACGAAGCTGAAAACTTAGAACGAAGAAATCTTCTGAAATGATGGCCTTTGGATGATCAAGAAATGAAAACAACTCTGAAATGCTCAGGATGGGTTAGAAAAGAATTCTCACAATCGAAAACAATTATGAGAGGATGGCATAAGCTAGAACTATGAATCTTCAAGAGAACGGACCAAGATTCAAGAGAAATTCTTCTTCGTTCTTCAAATGTTGAGAATGATGACGAGAAACACCACCAAGAATTATTGGGGCACTCCGGAATGAAAAATTGGAAAGGTTGACCCAACAATGAGAAGAGTTTAAAAGATCTTGGATAAAAACATTTGAGTGATGATAATTCATTCTTACGTCAACCTTTGCAATGAATTAGAGAATAACTCCGAAAAGAATTAGAAGAGTCAGGTAAGATCCTGGGAAAAGACCTGTGGGTTAGGGCCCACTCAAAAGATACACCGCTGGAATGATTTAAAAGAGAGATCGCACTAGTTGAATTAAATGGCTTGAATGAGATAGCATCCTCAAAAGAACTTGAGTGCATTGAGAATGGAAAACTTGAATCTTCTGAGATATCTTCATCACTCCGGAACAATTGAATACCGAGAAGTGGAAGATTAAGAGGTGCACCAGTACGAGAAAAACATTTGAAACGAGGAAAAGATATGATCGTCAAAGCTTGAATTTAAACCACCGGAGAAGAATACAAGAATGATGAATGATGAACTCGAAGCTTCGTGAGCATCTTCATGAGAAATCACCGGTTAAGAACATTGATGGAAAAGAATGGAGAAACTTCACATGAATAAAATGATACTTGATTAAGGAATCTGAGTCCTTGAAGAGAAGGGTGGGAGGGCGGGAAAACAAAAGGCAACTTGGGGCAGATGGAATAAACACCGTTGCAAAGAACTGAGAATTGATCTCGCGAATGTTGAAATGATCGGATCCACTTGAAGAGAAGCACGCCGGTTGGAAAAGAATTTAACATGACGACCTCGATGATCAAGAATGATTAGTATCCACGTAGAAGTATGAGAACACTGCTTAGGAAAGGTATGGAATCCACATTTGACTTCGAAGCAACTCGAATACCACAAATAAAAACAAAACAAAGGATTGGCTCGCAGAATAAGCCGGAACAAACATATGATAGAGATTTCATCCGAAGTTTTCGTGGTGGGGCCCACACGGGCTCGATCGTACAGCACCATCATGTATAAGGCAGTGCACATGACATACGAAGCGTCCCCGAGTCGGCATAGCCAAGGACTCTTTAAGACACTACGAGACCACTGTAAAACCAACCGTGTACAGGCGGACCACTAGACGTCGAACCCCAGTCTCATATCATGCGTCTGTCGGAAAGATATCCTAAGAGCTACTTGAATTCCCACTTATAAACTCCCGAAACTTTCTGGTTATGCAATCTGGTGTTGGGGATACAGGGGACATAAACTATATCACCCAAACTAACAATACCTAGATCCAGCTGTATCCATCCGTCAACACATAACCAAGAAAACTCCAGAAATCGTTTACCTCAACCTTCGAAAAGCATCTGTTATACGAGTTATGGCAATACTCCCGAACTCCCGCCCCAGTACTGGGTGGCGTTGAGGTGATCTCACCAACAACTGCATAAAAGAGATTTCGATGTCGGCGAAACTCAGGTATTCCAGAACTGCAACGGTAAAATTGTGACGACAACACCTCGGAGCTCAACTCCCCGGACACTGCCACAACCCCTAAATGTCAGGAGGCACCAAGAACAACGTTCTCGTCACAAAACCATCGGAACGATTCTAAGATACCTGCGTGATCCTAAAAAAAATTAGTGAAATTTTGAGGAGAGAAGAGTCAAAACTCCTACGTCAGGAGGCCTCACCAGAGCGACGAAGGGACTGAGGAGTAAAAAGAATCCTACTCTCCGATAAATATAATCCTAAGACTCAAAACATTTTGTTCTAGACTCAACAACGTCAGCGATTCGATCAAGCAGGGGGCTCCTAAGTCGGGGATGGCTCTGATTACCAACTTGTAACGCCCATGATGCGGCTATATCTCCCACGTGTCGAGGCACAACTTAGAGGCATAACCGCATTGTGGTTTTGTCGCAAGAAGGGTCATCTTCACACAATCCCATGTAATGAACAAGAATGGGATAAAGAGTTGGCTTACAATCGCCACTTCACACAATACATAAATAAATCATACATCATCAAGATACACACATAGGTCCGACTATGGAACCAAAATAAAAGAAGACAACCCAACTGCTAGATCCTTGATCGTCCCAACTGGGCTCCACTACTGATCAACAGGAAACGAAACAACACTACGAACAAGATCTTCATCGAGCTCCCACTTGAGCTCAGTTGCGTCACCTGCACTGGTATCATCGGCACCTGCAACTGTTTTGGAAGTATCTGTGAGTCACGAGGACTCAGCAATCTCACACCCACGAGATCAAGACTATTTAAGCTCATAGGAAGGAAAAGGGGTGGTGAGGTGGAGCTGCAGCAAGCACTAGCATATATGGTGGCTAACATACGCAAATAAGAGCGAGAAGAGAAGCAAAGGAACGGTCGTGAAACTAGCAATGATCAAGAAGTGATCCTAAACTCCTACTTACGTCAAACATAACCCAGAAACCGTGTTCCCTTCCCGGACTCCGCCGAGAAGAGACCATCACGGCTACACACGCGGTTGATGTATTTTAATTAAGGTCAAGTGTCAAGTTCTCTACAACCGGATATTAACAAATTCCCATCTGCCACATAACCGCGAGCACGGCTCTCGAAAGTTTAAACCCTACCGGGGTGTCCCAACTTAGCCCATCATAAGCTCTCACGGTCAACGAAGGATGAACCTTCTCCCAGGAAGGCCCGATCAGTCTCGGAATCCCGGTTTACAAGACATTTCGACAATGGTAAAACAAGACCAGCAAAGCCGCCCGATGTGCCGACAAATCCCGATAGGAGCTGCACATATCTCGTTCTCAGGGCACACCGGATAAGTCAAGCTACGAGTAAAACCAGACCTCGAGTTTCCCCGAGGTGGCCCCGCAGGCTGCTCGGTTCGGACCAACACTCGAAGGAGCACTGACCCGGGGGGGTCTAAAATAAAGATGACCCTTGAGTCTGCAAAACCCAAGGGAAAAGGGGATAGGTGGTAGCAAATGGTAAAACCAAGGTTGGGCCTTGCTGGAGGAGTTTTATTCAAAGCGAACTGTCAAGGGGGTCCCATAAATCACCCAACCGTGTAAGGAACGCAAAATCAAGGAACATAACACCGGTATGATGGAAACTAGGGGCGGCAAGAGTGGAACAAAACACCAGGCATAAGGCCGAGCCTTCCACCCTTTACCAAGTATATAGATGCATTAATTAAATAAGAGGTATTGTGATATCCCAACATAAACATAATCCAACATGGAGCAATCTTCATCTGCAACTAACAACGCTATAAGAGGGGCTGAGCAAAAGCAGTAACATAGCCAAACAACGGTTTGCTAGGAAGGGTGACAACGGTTAGAGGTTCATGGCAATTTGGGGAGGCTTGATAAGCAAGTGGTAGGTAGCGCAGCATAGCAATAGAGCGAACAACTAGCAAGCAAAGATAGAAGTGATTTCGAGGGTATGGTCATCTTGCCTGAGATTCCGTTAGGAAGAAGAACGAGTCCATGAAGAAGACAAACGGATGTAGTCGAACGAATCCTCACAACTCCGGAACGAAACCGAAGCTAACGAGAGAAGCAACCCGGAAAGAAACAAACAACATAGTAAACAACCACCACATACACATGGCTTGATGCAAAAACAAATATGATGCATGTCCGGTTTAATGAGGCTTGGCATGGCAAAGTGCAACAAACAACACTACAAATTAAGTGGAGCTCAATATGCAACGAGTTGCATATTGACGAAACACCACATCAATTGTTTAGTTCTCTCGGTTATGTACCCAACAATATTAAATGTTGATTAACATGGCAAGAGGTGAAGCATAAGTAAACTAACTATTTAAGCAAGTTAAATGAGGCCGGAAATAATAAACAACAATTCCGGAAAATCCTCACGTCCATATTTTAGATTTGGTACTGTTCTGCCTAAAACCATATTTTAATGATGTTAAACAGAAAAATAAAGTGTACCATGTTAAACTAGGCATTTTTCTACCCCATTTGCATATAAAGTTTATTAAAATCCGAGTTACGGTTATTTAGCTATGAAATAAATCATTTAAACATGGCATTTATGCAAAATTAAATAAACAGCATTTTAAACATTTTAACCTGGGATGAAAGTGGCAAATTATTAATCTACACAAAATTCTAAGCATTTTACATATATAAATTATTTTAATCCGATGCACAGTTGATTAATTATTAATGCATGAACATGAGGGGTTTTTCTGTAAAACAGTCGTTCTCTCGATAAATGCGAAAATCACCGCAGCAGAAAAAAAACACTAGGGGCCGAAACTTGCTGGCCCAACATGCACAGGAGAGGGGCTGGGCACTTCTCACCATGGGCTTCGGCCCAGCTGGTGGGGAGGAGGCCGGGCAGGCGGGATCTGGCGAGGAAGCGGCTTGGTGGCGCCGGGCTTGAGGAGGCCGAGGTCAACGAGCAAGGGGCTCGTCTCCCTCGCAGAGAGACGAGGCCGGTAGCAGCCGCGCTGGAACGGGGGACGATGGCACCCTCTGGCGGGTGAGGAACGACGGGCGGATCATAGGCATGGCGAGGACGCGGATCCGGCAGGGGCGGCTCCAAGGATGAGGTGGTATGCTCCTTCCTGTTCAACCGAGAAGGGGAGAGCAAGGGAGGTCAGAGAGGGAAAAGGAGAGAGAGACAGGGACACGCGGCAGCGGGGTCTCACCGGCGAGGTCCGGGACAAGACGACGTGGACGGGAGGCTATGGGGACTGGGCTTGGGCGCTCGGCCTCCTGTTCGGCTGCTTCGGCCATGAGGACGAGGAGGCGGGCACGCAAGGTGGAGCTCGGGCGTGCGAGAGGCCCAGCGAGGACGCGGCTTTAGGCGGAGCAAAGGCGGATCCAAGAGGTCGGACGCGAGCTAGGGCTGCAGCCATCCATGGCGCTGCATTAGGAGGTCGAGAGGGAGATGTCAGGCACGGGAGGTGCAGGGGAAAACGGAGGAGCAGCAGCAGGGCATCTCACCAGTGGCAGAGGGGGTCCTGTGCTCCGGCGAGGTGGAACTCCGGCGTGGCACGCGAAGACGACGGGATCCAGGGAAGGCACTAGTTGGCGGGGAGAGATCGAGAGGGAGTTTGGATCGGGGGCGCGGGCACCTAGATCGAGGAGGAGCAGTGGAGAGCGCTGGCTGGATGGATCGGGCAGGAGGGACGGTGGTTGGCTCGGGATGGATCCCAAGAGAACAGTGGCGGCGGCGGTGAGATGGATGGGACAGGGGAGGATCCCTAGAAAATAGGGTTTGGTCTGATTTGGGTGGGGTTGGTCTATATATAGGACAATAGGATTAGGTTCAGGCCTTCCGATTTAATTGGGCGGCTGAGAAACTATAGGTTAGGACGTCCAATGAAGAAAACGGTGATGTTTTATAGATGTTTGGGGATGATCCGAATCCAACGGTTCAACAAACCGGGTCGGGTACGGGACAACTTTCGGACGCGCGGGGGGGGGATCGCGGGCTGACGAGAGAGGTTAGTTGGTTTGACAAGAGGGAACCGAAAACACGGTTGGTCTTGGAACGGTCAACGAAGACAAGGGGGAACGCGGCAACTACGAACGAATGCAAATTTTAAAACAAGACGACAACGGAGTGCTGATGCAATGCGAATGATGCGATGATGAATGCAACAAACAAATAAAACACACGCCGAATACGAAATATATGGAAGGCGTCTGGAGCGTCGGTCTCGGGGCGTTACAATCTATGTGCTGCTGGGGAGCTGCTATATCCAGTGGGGCAAGTGGCTGTACACGGGGACGCCGGAAATGACGCCGGCGAGCTCGACAGCGGCGGCCGGAGTTCGGCTGTGCACGAGGAAGCGGCTGCAGCGAGCAAACACGCGAACTAAAGCGCGGGCAAGGCACTACGTGATGCGTCGGCGTGTTTGGCACAATGGCACGACCAAATGGTCATCGGAACGGCGCCGGCGACGAGCCCGAGCGGCGTTGAGCTCGGTCAGCAAGGAGTCGGCGGTTTGAGCTTGAAATAAAAGCGGGGAGGAGGGGGATTCAGAGCAGGAGCTCACTGGGGGTCGGAGGAGCTACTCAGCGGCTTGGGGACGCTTTGTGTCCGGTGAATCGACGACAGCGATCACCGGACAGAGACGAGGAAGATGGCAACGATGGCGGCTTCACAGGGCCTCCGCGTTGGCTTCCTTCAATGGAGAGGCGTGGCGCGAGATGGCGGAGGCGCTAGACTGATCGGGGAGGCAAGGCATCGGCCGTGGGCGCGGCAGCAATGAGCGGCAGCGACGAGCGCGCTCGGGTGGCGCGGGGGAGCGAGCCAGGGAAAGGGAAGAGGTCCAGGGAGAGAGGCGAGGGTGCAGGGGGTCGAGGGGGGTGCGTGGCACCCACGGGTGCCTCCAGCGGCGAGCAGGTAAGCAGGAGGTGGCCGGCGCGTGCGCGCACACGTCGGGCACACGACATGCTGCCTACTGGCAGGAGGTTGAAGACGGTGGCGGCTGCGGTAGTGGGCTAGGCTGACTTTGCCCAGCTGGGCTGCTACAGTGGTGGGCCGGTTGGGGTGCCAGGTAAGTTCTCTCTCTTTCTCTTTTAATTCCTGTTTTCTATTTTTTTTCTGCAACTTTGTTTTGATTTGATTTTCAACCCAAATCATTTTCTGAGCTTCTGTAAATTGTTGTATGGACTAGTGACATAAATCCAATGCAATTAGTTATTGAATTAATTCCAAGTGCCCCAAATAAATATTTATGAGCTCCTGAAAATATTGGTTTGAATTTTAGCTCTGGCCAATATTTTCAGAAAGAAACATGAACATTTTCTTGGACCTATTTGAAGAGATTTTTATCTTGGTCATTTTCAGAAATGATTTCTGAGGCTTTCACATGTCCTCATTTCAAATTCATTGAAATTTAAACATGATGCATACATGACTAGCTAGTTGTTGGGGAACGTAGTAATTTCAAAAAAATTCCTACGCACACGCAAGATCATGGTGATGCATACCAACGAGAGGGGAGAGTGTTGTCCATGTTGGAAATATGCCCTAGAGGCAATAATAAATGGTTATTATTATATTTCTTTGTTCATGATAATCGTCTATTATTAATGCTATAATTGTATTGTCCGGAAATCGTAATACATGTGTGAATGCATAGACCACAACGTGTCCCTAGTAAGCCTCTAGTTGACTAGCTCGTTGATCAACAGATAGTCATGGTTTCCTGACTATGGACATTGGATGTCGTTGATAACGGGATCACATCATTAGGAGAATGATGTGATGGACAAGACCCAATCCTAAGCATAGCATAAAAGATCGTGTAGTTTCGTTTGCTAGAGCTTTTCCAATGTCAAGTATCTTTTCCTTAGACCATGAGATCGTGCAACTCCCGGATACCGTAGGAGTGCTTTGGGTGTGCCAAACGTCACAACGTAACTGGGTGACTATAAAGGTGCACTACGGGTATCTCCGAAAGTGTCTGTTGGGTTGGCACGGATCGAGACTGGGATTTGTCACTTCGTGTGACGGAGAGGTATCTCTGGGCCCACTCGGTAATGCATCATCGTAATGAGCTCTAAGTGACTAAGGCGTTAGTCACGGGATCATGCATTGCGGTACGAGTAAAGAGACTTGCCGGTAACGAGATTGAACAAGGTATTGGGATACCGACGATCGAATCTCGGGCAAGTAACATACCGATTGACAAAGGGAATTGCATACGGGATTGATTGAATCCTTGACACCGTGGTTCATCCGATGAGATCATCGTGGAACATGTGGGAGCCAACACGGGTATCCAGATCCCACTGTTGGTTATTGACCGGAGAGGCGTCTCGGTCATGTCTGCATGTCTCCCGAACCCGTAGGGTCTACACACTTAAGGTTCGGTGACGCTAGGGTTGTAGAGATATGTGTATGTGGAAACCCGAAAGTTGTTCGGAATCCCAGATGAGATCCCGGACGTCACGAGAGGTTCCGGAATGGTCTGGAGGTGAAGAATTATATATAGGAAGTCAAGTTTCGGCCACCGGGAAAGTTTCGGGGGTTACCGGTATTGTACCGGGACCACCGGAAGGGTCCCGGGGGTCCACCGGGTGGGGCCACCTATCCCGGAGGGCCCCGTGGTCTGAAGTGGGAAGGGAACCAGCCCCTAGTGGGCTGGGCGCCCCCCCATGGGCCTTTCCCCATGCGCCTAGGGTTGGGAACCCTAGGGTGGGGGGCTTCCCACTTGCCTTGGGGGGCAAGGCACCCCCTTCCCCCCTTTGGCCGCCGCCCCCCCTTGAGATCCCATCTCCAGGGCCGGCGCCCCCCCCCCAGGGGGCTATATAAAGGAGGGAGGGAGGGCAAAAACCTACAGCCTTGGGCGCCTCCCTCCTCCCCTGCAACACCTCTCTCTCTCTCGCAGAAGCTCGGCAAAGCCCTACCGGAGACCCGCTACATCCACCACCACGCCGTCGTGCTGTTGGATCTCCATCAACCTCTCCTTCCCCCTTGTTGGATCAAGAAGGAGGAGACGTCGCTGCACCGTACGTGTGTTGAACGCGAAGGTGCCGTCCGTTCGGCACTCGGTCATCGGTGATTTGGATCACGGCGAGTATGACTCCGTCATCCACGTTCATTGGAACGCTTCCGCTCGCGATCTACAAGGGTATGTAGATGCACTCCTTTCCCCTCGTTGCGAGTATACTCCATAGATGCATCTTGGTGAGCGTAGGAAAATTTTAAATTATGCTACGATTCCCAACAGTGGCATCATGAGCCAGGCCTATGCGTAGTTACTATGCACGAGTAGAACACAAAGCAGTTGTGGGCATTGAGTTTGCCAATTCTTCTTGCCGCTACTAGTCGTTTCTTGTTTCGGAGGCATTGTAGGATGAAGCGGCCCGGACCGACCTTACACGTACGCTTACGTGAGACAGGTTCCACCGACTGACATGCACTAGTTGCATAAGGTGGCTAGCGGGTGTCTGCCTCTCCTACTTTAGTCGGAACGGATTCGATGAAAAGGGTGCTTATGAAGGGTAAATAGAAATTGGCAAATCACGTTGTGGTCATACGTAGGTAAGAAAACGTTCTTGCTAGAAACCTACAAACCACGTAAAAACTTGCAACAACAATTAGAGGACGTCTAACTTGTTTTTGCAGCAAGTGCTATGTGATGTGATATGGCCAGAAGATGTGATGAATGATATATGTGATGTATGAGATTGATCATATTCTTGTAATAGGAATCACGACTTGCATGTCGATGAGTATGACAACCGGCAGGAGCCATAGGAGTTGTCTTTATTATTTTGCATGACCTGCGTGTCATTGAATAACGCCATGTAAATTACTTTACTTTGTTGCTAAACGCGTTAGACATAGAAGTAGAAGTAATCGTTGGCGTGGCGACTTCATGAAGACACAATGATGGAGATCATGATGATGGCGATCATGGTGTCATGCCGGTGACGAAGATGATCATGGTGCCCCGAAGATGGAGATCAAAGGAGCATGATGATATTGTCCATATCATGTCACTATTTGATTGCATGTGATGTTTATCATGTTTTTGCATCTCATTTGCTTAGAACGACGGTAGTAAGTAAGATGATCCCTTATAATAATTTCAAGAAAGTGTTCACCCTAACTGTGCACCGTTGCGAAGGTTCGTTGTTTCGAAGCACCACGTGATGATCGGGTGTGATAGATTCTAACGTTCGAATACAACGGGTGTTGACAAGCCTAGCATGTACAGACATGGCCTTGGAACACACGCAATACACTTAGGTTGACTTGACGAGCCTAGCATGTACAGACATGGCCTCGGAACACGGAGGACCGAAAGGTCGAGCATGAGTCGTATAGAAGATACGATAAACATGGAGATGTTCACCGATCTTTACTAGTCCGTCTCACGTGATGATCGGACACGGCCTAGTTAAACTCGGATCATGTTTCACTTAGATGACGAGAGGGATTTCTATCTGAGTGGGAGTTCATTAAATAATTTGATTAGATGAACTTAATTATCATGAACTTAGTCTAAAATCTTTACACTATGTCTTGTAGATCTAATGGCCAACGTTGTCCTCAATTTCAACGCGTTCCTAGAGAAAACCAAGCTGAAAGATGATGGCAGCAACTATACGGACTGGGTCCGGAACTTGAGGCACATCCTCATAGTAGCCAAGAAAGATTATGTCTTAGAAGCACCGCTAGGTGATGCACCAATCCCACAGAACCAAGACGTTATGAACGCTTGGCAGCAGCGTGCTGATGATTACTCCCTCGTTCAGTGCGGCATGCTTTACAGCTTAGAACCGGGTCTCCAAAAGCGTTTTGAGAAACATGGAGCATATGAGATGTTCGAAGAGCTGAAATTGGTTTTCCAAGCTCATGCCCGGGTCGAGAGATATGATGTCTCCGACAAGTTCTTCAGCTGTAAAATGGAGGAGAACAGTTCTGTTAGTGAGCACATACTCCGAATGTCTGGGTTGCACAACCGCTTGACTCAGCTGGGAGTTAATCTCCCAGATGACGCGGTCATTGACAAAATCCTTCAGTCGCTTCCACCAAGCTTCAAGAGCTTTGTGATGAACTACAATATGCAGGGGATGGAAAAGACCATTCCTGAGGTATATTCGATGCTGAAATCAGCGGAGGTGGAAATCAGAAAAGAACATCAAGTGTTGATGGTGAATAAAACCACTAAGTTCAAGAAGGGCAAGGGTAAGAAGAACTTCAAGAAGGACGACAAGGGAGTTGCCGCGCCCGGTAAACCAGTTACTGGGAAGAAGTCAAAGAATGGACCCAAGCCTGAGACTGAGTGCTTTTATTGCAAGGGAAGTGGTCACTGGAAGCGGAACTGCCCCAAATACTTAGCGGACAAGAAGAAGGCCGGCAACACCAAAGGTATATGTGATATACATGTAATTGATGTGTACCTTACCAGTACTCGTAGTAGCTCCTGGGTATTTGATACCGGTGCGGTTGCTCATATTTGTAACTCAAAACAGGAACTACGGAATAAACGGAGACTGGCGAAGGATGAGGTGACGATGCGCGTCGGGAATGGTTCCAAGGTCGATGTGATCGCCGTCAGCACGCTACCTCTGCATCTACCCACGGGATTAGTTTTAAACCTCAATAATTGTTATTTAGTGCCAGCTTTGAGCATGAACATTGTATCTGGATCTCGTTTAATTCGAGATGGCTACTCATTTAAATCCGAGAATAATGGTTGTTCTATTTATTTGAGAGATATGTTTTATGGTCATGCCCCGCTGGTCAATGGTTTATTTTTGATGAATCTCGAACGTGATGTTACACATGTTCATAGTGTGAATACCAAAAGATGTAAAGTTGATAACGATAGTCCCACATACTTGTGGCACTGCCGCCTTGGTCACATTGGTGTCAAGCGCATGAAGAAGCTCCATGCAGATGGACTTTTGGAGTCTCTTGATTACGAATCATTTGACACGTGTGAACCATGCCTCATGGGTAAGATGACCAAGACTCCGTTCTCCGGAACAATGGAGCGAGCAACCAACTTATTGGAAATCATACATACCGATGTGTGCGGTCCAATGAGTGTTGAGGCTCGCGGAGGATATCGTTATGTTCTCACTCTCACTGATGATTTAAGTAGATATGGATATGTCTACCTAATGAAACACAAGTCTGAAACCTTTGAAAAGTTCAAGGAATTTCAGAGTGAAGTTGAGAATCAACGTGACAGGAAAATAAAATTCTTACGATCAGATCGTGGTGGAGAATATTTAAGTCACGAATTTGGTACACACTTAAGGAAATGTGGAATAGTTTCACAACTCACGCCGCCTGGAACAGCTTAGAGAAATGGTGTGTCCGAATGTCGTAATCGCACTCTATTGGATATGGTGCGATCTATGATGTCTCTTACTGATTTACCGCTCTCATTTTGGGGCTATGCTTTAGAGACTGCCGCATTCACTTTAAATAGGGCTCCGTCGAAATCCGTTGAGACGACACCGTATGAATTATGGTTTGGGAAGAAACCTAAGCTGTCGTTTCTAAAAGTTTGGGGATGCGATGCTTATGTCAAGAAACTTCAACCTGAAAAGCTCAAACCCAAGTCGGAAAAATGCATCTTCATAGGATACCCTAAGGAAACGATTGGGTATACCTTCTACCTCAGATCCGAAGGCAAGATCTTCGTTGCCAAGAACGGGTCCTTTCTGGAGAAGGAGTTTCTCTCGAAAGAATTGAGTGGGAGGAAAGTGGAACTTGATGAGGTGATAGTCACCCCTTCCGTACCGGAAAGTAGCGCAGCGCGGGAAAATGTTCCTGTGGTGCCTACACCGACTGGGGAGGAAGTTAATGATGATGATCATGAAGCTTCGGATCAAGTTACTGAACTTCGTAGGTCCACAAGGACACGTTCCGCACCAGAGTGGTTCGGCAACCCTGTCCTGGAAATCATGTTGTTAGACAACGGAGAACCTTCGAACGATGAAGAAGCGATGGCGGGCCCGGATTCCGACAAATGGCTAGAAGCCATGAAATCCGAGATAGGATCCATGTATGAAAACGAAGTATGGACTTTGACTGACTTGCCCGATGATCGGCGAGCCATAGAAAACAAATGGATCTTTAAGAAGAAGACGGACGCGGATGGTAATGTGACCATCTACAAAGCTCGACTTGTCGCTAAGGGTTATCGACAAGTTCAAGGGGTTGACTACGATGAGACTTCCTCACCCGTAGCGAAGCTGAAGTCCGTCTGAATCATGTTAGCAATTGCCGCATACTATGATTATGAGATATGGCAGATGGACGTCAAAACGGCATTCCTTAACGGCTTCCTTAAGGAAGAGTTGTATATGATGCAGCCGGAAGGTTTTGTCGATCCTAAGAATGCTAACAAACTATGCAAGCTCCAGCGCTCAATCTATGGGCTGGTGCAAGCATCTCGGAGTTGGAACATTCGCTTTGATGAGATGATCAAAGCGTTTGGGTTTACACAGACTTATGGAGAAGCCTGTGTTTACAAGAAAGTGAGTGGGAGCTCTGTAGCATTTCTCTTATTATATGTGGATGACATATTATTGATGGGAAATGATATAGAATTCTTGGAAAGTATAAAGGCCTATTTGAATAAGTGTTTTTCAATGAAGGACCTTGGAGAAGCTGCTTATATATTAGGCATCAAGATCTATAGAGATAGATCAAGACGCCTCATTGGTCTTTCACAGAGTACATACCTTGACAAGATATTGAAGAAGTTCAGTATGGATCAGTCCAAGAAGGGGTTCTTGCCTGTATTGCAAGGTGTGCAATTGAGCACGGCTCAATGCCCGACCACGGCAGAAGATATAGAAAAGATGAGTGGCATCCCCTATGCCTCAGCCATAGGGTCTATTATGTATGCCATGCTGTGTACCAGACCTGATGTAAACCTTGCCGTAAGTTTGGTAGGAAGGTACCAAAGTAATCCCGGCATGGAACACTGGACAGCGGTCAAGAATATCCTGAAGTACCTGAAAAGGACTAAGGATATGTTTCTCGTTTATGGAGGTGACGAAGAGCTCGTCGTAAAGGGTTACGTCGACGCTAGCTTCGACACAGATCTGGATGACTCGAAGTCACAAACCGGATACGTGTATATTTTGAATGGAGGAGCAGTAAGCTGGTGCAGTTGCAAGCAAAGCATCGTGGCGGGATCTACATGTGAAGCGGAGTACATGGCAGCCTCGGAGGCAGCACAGGAAGCAGTCTGGATGAAGGAGTTCATTACCGACCTAGGGGTGATTCCCAATGCGTCGGGCCCGA
>NC_057799.1:173173852-173188815 GCF_018294505.1 Triticum aestivum | reverse complement strand
ACCTGAATATGGCAGATCCGTTGACTAAACCTCTCCCTAGGGCAAAACATGATCAACACCAGGACGCAGATTATTGTGATCAATCGAACACCCATTGCGTCCTGGTGTTGATCATGTTTTGCTCTAGGGAGAGGTTTAGTCAACGGATCTGCTACATTCAGGTCCGTATGTACTTTACAAATATCTATGTCTCCATTTTGAACACTTTCACGAATGGAGTTGAAGGGACGCTTGATATGCCTGGTCTTCCTGTGAAACCTGGGCTCCTTCGCAAGGGCAATAGCTCCAGTGTTGTCACAGAAGAGAGTCGTTGGGCCCGACGCATTGGGAATCACCCCTAGGTCGGTAATGAACTCCTTCATCCAGACTGCTTCCTGTGCTGCCTCCGAGGCTGCCATGTACTCCGCTTCACATGTAGATCCCGCCACGACGCTTTGCTTGCAACTGCACCAGCTTACTGCTCCTCCATTCAAAATATACACGTATCCGGTTTGTGACTTCGAGTCATCCAGATCTGTGTCGAAGCTAGCGTCGACGTAACCCTTTACGACGAGCTCTTCGTCATCTCCATAAACGAGAAACATATCCTTAGTCCTCTTCAGGTACTTCAGGATATTCTTGACCGCTGTCCAGTGTTCCATGCCGGGATTACTTTGGTACCTTCCTACCAAACTTACGGCAAGGTTTACATCAGGTCTGGTACACAGCATGGCATACATAATAGACCCTATGGCCGAGGCATAGGGGATGACACTCATCTTTTTCTATCTTCTGCCGTGGTCGGGCATTGAGCCGTGCTCAATTGCACACCTTGCAATACAGGCAAGAACCCCTTCTTGGACTGATCCATATTGAACTTCTTCAATATCTTGTCAAGGTATGTACTCTGTGAAAGACCAATGAGGCGTCTCGATCTATCTCTATAGATCTTGATGCCTAATATATAAGCAGCTTCTCCAAGGTCCTTCATTGAAAAACACTTATTCAAATAGGCCTTAATACTTTCCAAGAATTCTATATCATTTCCCATCAATAATATGTCATCCACATATAATAAGAGAAATGCTACAGAGCTCCCACTCACTTTCTTGTAAACACAAGCTTCTCCATAAGTCTGTGTAAACCCAAACGCTTTGATCATCTCATCAGAGCGAATGTTCCAACTCCGAGATGCTTGCACCAGCCCATAGATTGAGCGCTGGAGCTTGCATAGTTTGTTAGCATTCTTAGGATCGACAAAACCTTCCGGCTGCATCATATACAACTCTTCCTTAAGGAAGCCGTTAAGGAATGCCGTTTTGACGTCCATCTGCCATATCTCATAATCATAGTATGCGGCAATTGCTAACATGATTCGGACGGACTTCAGCTTCGCTACGGGTGAGAAAGTCTCATCGTAGTCAACCCCTTGAACTTGTCGATAACCCTTAGCGACAAGTCGAGCCTTATAGATGGTCACATTACCATCCGCGTATGTCTTCTTCTTAAAGATCCACTTGTTTTCTATGGCTCGCCGATCATCGGGCAAGTCAGTCAAAGTCCATACTTCGTTTTCATACGTGGATCCTATCTCGCACTTCATGGCTTCTAGCCATTTGTCGGAATCCGGGCCCGCCATCGCTTCTTCATAGTTTGAAGGTTCACCGTTGTCTAACAACATGATTTCCAGGACAGGGTTGCCGTACCACTCTGGTGCGGAACGTGTCCTTGTGGACCTACGAAGTTCAGTAACTTGATTCGAAGCTTCATGATCATCATCATTAACTTCCTCCCCAGTCGGTGTAGGCACCACAGGAACATTTTCCCGTGCTGCGCTACTTTCCGGTTCGGAAGGGGTGACTATCACCTCATCAAGTTCCACTTTCCTCCCACTCAATTCTTTCGAGAGAAACTCCTTCTCCAGAAAGGACCCGTTCTTAGCAACGAAGATCGTTCCTTCGGATCTGAGGTAGAAGGTATACCCAATAGTTTCCTTAGGGTATCCTATGAAGACGCATTTTTCCAACTTGGGTTCGAGCTTTTCAGGTTGAAGTTTCTTGACATAAGCATCGCATCCCCAAACTTTTAGAAACGACAGCTTAGGTTTCTTCCCAAACCATAATTCATACGGTGTCGTCTCAACGGATTTCGACGGAGCCCTATTTAAAGTGAATGCAGCAGTCTCTAAAGCATAGCCCCAAAATGACAGCGGTAAATCGGTAAGAGACATCATAGATCGCACCATATCCAATAGAGTGCGATTACGACGTTCGGACACACCATTTCTCTGAGGTGTTCCGGGCGGCGTGAGTTGTGAAACTATTCCACATTTCCTTAAGTGTGTACCAAATTCGTGACTTAAATATTCTCCACCACGATCTGATCGTAAGAATTTTATTCTCCTGTCACGTTGATTCTCAACCTCACTCTGAAATTCCTTGAACTTTTCAAAGGTTTCAGACTTGTGTTTCATTAGGTAGATATACCCATATCTACTTAAGTCATCAGTGAGAGTGAGAACATAACGATATCCTCCGCGAGCCTCAACACTCATTGGACCGCACACATCGGTATGTATGATTTCCAATAAGTTGGTTGCTCGCTCCATTGTTCCAGAGAACGGAGTCTTGGTCATCTTACCCATGAGGCATGGTTCGCACGTGTCAAATGATTCGTAATCAAGAGACTCCAAAAGTCCATCTGCATGGAGCTTCTTCATGCGCTTGACAACAATGTGACCAAGGCGGCAGTGCCACAAGTATGTGGGACTATCGTTATCAACTTTACATCTTTTGGTATTCACACTATGAACATGTGTAACATCACGTTCGAGATTCATCAAAAATAAACCATTGACCAGCGGGGCATGACCATAAAACATATCTCTCAAATAAATAGAACAACCATTATTCTCGGATTTAAATGAGTAGCCATCTCGAATTAAACGAGATCCAGATACAATGTTCATGCTCAAAGCTGGCACTAAATAACAATTATTGAGATTTAAAACTAATCCGGTGGGTAGATGCAGAGGTAGCGTGCTAACGGCGATCACATCGACCTTGGAACCATTCCCGACGCGCATCGTCACCTCGTCCTTCGCCAGCCTTTTTTTCCGCTAAGTATTTGGGGCAGTTCCGCTTCCAGTGACCACTTCCCTTGCAATAAAAGCACTCAGTCTCAGGCTTGGGTCCATTCTTTGGCTTCTTCCCGGCAACTGGCTTACCGGGCGCGGCAACTCCCTTGCCGTCCTTCTTGAAGTTCTTCTTACCCTTGCCTTTCTTGAACTTAGTGGTTTTATTCACCATCAACACTTGATGTTCCTTTTTGATCTCCACCTCCGCTGATTTCAGCATTGAATATACCTCAGGAATGGTCTTTTCCATCCCCTGCATATTGTAGTTCATCACAAAGCTCTTGAAGCTTGGTGGAAGCGACTGAAGGATTCTGTCAATGACCGCGTCATCCGGGAGATTAACTCCCAGCTGAGTCAAGCGGTTGTGCAACCCAGACATTCTGAGTATGTGCTCACTTACAGAACTATTTTCCTCCATTTTACAGCTGAAGAACTTGTCGGAGACTTCATATCTCTCGACTCGGGCATGAGCTTGGAAAACTAATTTCAGCTCCTCGAACATCTCATATGCTCCATGTTTCTCAAAACGCTTTTGGAGACCCGGTTCTAGGCTGTAAAGCATGCTGCACTGAACGAGGGAGTAATCATCAGCACGCTGCTGCCAAGCGTTCATAACGTCTTGGTTCTGTGGGATTGGTGCATCACCTAGCGGTGCTTCTAAGACATAATCTTTCTTGGCTACTATGAGGATGATCCTCAGGTTCCGGACCCAGTCCGTATAGTTGCTGCCATCATCTTTCAGCTTGGTTTTCTCTAGGAACGCGTTGAAATTGAGGACAACGTTGGCCATTAGATCTACAAGACATAGTGTAAAGATTTTAGACTAAGTTCATGATAATTAAGTTCATCTAATCAAATTACACAATGAACTCCCACTCAGATAGACATCCCTCTAGTCATCTAAGTGAAACATGATCCGAGTTAACTAGGCCGTGTCCGATCATCACGTGAGACGGACTAGTCAAGATCGGTGAACATCTCCATGTTGATCGTATCTTCTATACGACTCATGCTCGAACTTTCGTTCCTCCGTGTTCCGAGGCCATGTCTGTACATGCTAGGCTCGTCAAGTCAACCTAAGTGTATTGCGTGTGTTCCGAGGCCATGTCTGTACATGCTAGGCTCGTCAACACCCGTTGTATTCGAATGTTAGAATCTATCACACCCGATCATCACGTGGTGCTTCGAAACAACGAACCTTCGCAATGGTGCACAGTTAGGGTGAACACTTTCTTGAAATTATTATAAGGGATCATCTTACTTACTACCGTCGTTCTAAGCAAATAAGATGCAAAAAACATGATAAACATCACATGCAATCAAATAGTGACATGATATGGCCAATATCATTATGCTCCTTTGATCTCCATCTTCGGGGCACCATGATCATCTTCGTCACCGGCATGACACCATGATCTCCATCATCATGATCTCCATCATTGTGTCTTCATGAAGTCATCACGCCAACAATTACTTCTACTTCTATGGCTAACGCGTTTAGCAACAAAGTAAAGTAATTTACATGGCGTTATTCAATGACACGCAGGTCATACAAAATAATAAAGACAACTCCAATGGCTCCTGCCGGTTGTCATACTCATCGACATGCAAGTCGTGATTCCTATTACAAGAATATGATCAATCTCATACATCACATATATCATTCATCACATCTTCTGGCCATATCACATCACATAGCACTTGCTGCAAAAACAAGTTAGACGTCCTCTAATTGTTGTTGCAAGTTTTTTACGTGGCTTGTATAGGTTTCTAGCAAGAACGTTTCTTACCTACGTAAAAC
This sequence comes from Triticum aestivum, assembly GCF_018294505.1. Classification (NCBI taxonomy): domain Eukaryota; kingdom Viridiplantae; phylum Streptophyta; class Magnoliopsida; order Poales; family Poaceae; genus Triticum; species Triticum aestivum. Next base: position 173,183,899 of record NC_057799.1, on the reverse strand, counting down.
CACAACGTGATTTGCCAATTTCTATTTACCCTTCCTAAGGACCCTTTTCATCGAATCCGTTCCGACTAAAGTAGGAGAGACAGACACCCGCTAGCCACCTTATGCAACTAGTGCATGTCAGTCGGTGGAACCTGTCTCACGTAAGCGTACGTGTAAGGTCGGTCCGGGCCGCTTCATCCTACAATACCGCCGAAACAAGATACGACTAGTAGCGGCAAGAAGAATTGGCAACATCAACGCCCACAACTACTTTGTGTTCTACTCGTGCATAGTAACTACGCATAGGCCTGGCTCATGATGCCACTGTTGGGAATCGTAGCATAATTTTAAAATTTTCCTACGCTCACCAAGATGCATCTATGGAGTATACTAGCAACGAGGGGAAAGGAGTGCATCTACATACCCTTGTAGATCGCGAGCGGAAGCGTTCCAATGAACGTGGATGACGGAGTCGTACTTGCCATGATCCAAATCACCGATGACCGAGTGCCGAACGGACGGCACCTCCGCGTTCAACACACATACGGTGCAGCGACGTCTCCTCCTTCTTGATCCAGCAAGGGGGAAGGAGAGGTGGATGGAGATCCAGCAGCACGACGGCGTGGTGGTGGATGTAGCGGGTCTCGGCAGGGCTTCGCCGAGCTTCTGCGAGAGGGAGAGGTGTAGCAGGGGAGGAGGGAGGCGCCCAAGGCTGTGATGTTGCTGCCCTCCCTCACCCCCCTTATATAGGCCCCCTGGGAGGGAGGGGCACCGGCCAAGATCCCATCTGGATGGGGGGGGCGGCCAGGGGGGTGCCTTGCCCCCCAAGGCAAGTGGGAAGCCCCCCCACCCTAGGGTTTCCAACCCTAGGCGCATGGGGGGAGGCCCATGGGGGGCGCCCAGCCCACTAGGGGCTGGTTCCCTTCCCACTTCAGCCCACGGGGCCCTCCGGGATAGGTGGCCCCACCCGGTGGACCCCCGGGACCCTTCCGGTGGTCCCGGTACAATACCGGTAACCCCCGAAACTTTCCCGATGGCCGAAACTTGACTTCCTATATATAATTCTTCACCTCCGGACCATTCCGGAACTCCTCGTGACGTCCGGGATCTCATCCGGGACTCCGAACAACTTTTGGGTTTCCGCATACACATATCTCTACAACCCTAGCATCACCGAACCTTAAGTGTGTAGACCCTACGGGTTCGGGAGACATGTAGACATGACCGAGACGCCACTCCGGTCAATAACCAACAGCGGGATCTGGATACCCATGTTGGCTCCCACATGTTCCACGATGATCTCATCGGATGAAGCACGATGTCGAGGATTCAATCAATCCCGTATACAATTCCCTTTGTTAATCGGTATGTTACTTGCCCGAGATTCGATCGTCGGTATCCCAATACCTTGTTCAATCTCGTTACCGGCAAGTCTCTTTACTCGTACCGCAATGCATGATCCCGTGACTAACGCCTTAGTCACATTGAGCTCATTATGATGATGCATTACCGAGTGGGCCCAGAGATACCTCTCCGTCACACGGAGTGACAAATCCCAGTCTCGATCCGTGCCAACCCAACAGACACTTTCGGAGATACCCGTAGTGCACCTTTATAGTCACCCAGTTACGTTGTGACGTTTGGCACACCCAAAGCACTCCTACGGTATCCGGGAGTTGCACGATCTCATGGTCTAAGGAAAAGATACTTGACATTGGAAAAGCTCTAGCAAACGAAACTACACGATCTTTTATGATATGCTTAGGATTGGGTCTTGTCCATCACATCATTCTCCTAATGATGTGATCCCGTTATCAATGACATCCAATGTCCATAGTCAGGAAACCATGACTATCTGTTGATCAACGAGCTAGTCAACTAGAGGCTTACTAGGGACACGTTGTGGTCTATGCATTCACACATGTATTACGATTTCCGGACAATACAATTATAGCATGAACAATAGACGATTTGCATGAACAAAGAAATGTAATAATAACCATTTATTATTGCCTCTAGGGCATATTTCCAACATCATGATCATTATCATTATCTTCCTCACAAATTGGTGTAGGTGTCGCAGAAACTGATTTCTGCGATGATCTACTTTCCAATAAGGGAGCAGGTACAGTTACCTCATCAAGTTCTACTTTCCTCCCACTCACTTCTTTCGAGAGAAACTCCTTCTCTAGAAAGGATCCATTCTTAGCAACAAATATCTTGCCTTCGGATCTGTGATAGAAGGTGTACCCAACAGTCTCCTTTGGGTATCCTATGAAGACACATTTCTCCGATTTAGGTTCGAGCTTATCAGGTTGAAGTTTCTTCACATAAGCATCGCAACTCCAAAATTTTAAGAAACGACAACTTTGGTTTCTTGCTAAACCTCAGTTCATAAGGCGTCGTCTCAACGGATTTTGATGGTGCCCTATTTAACGTGAATGCAGCTGTCTCTAATGCATAACCCCCAAAACGATTAGTGGTAAATTGGTAAGAGACATCATAGATTGCACTATATCCAATAAAGTACGGTTATGACGTTCGGACACACCATTATGCTGTGGTGTTCCAGGTGACATGAATTTGTGAAACTATTCCACATTGTTAACTGAAGGCCAAACTCGTAACTTAAATACTCTTCTCCACGATCAGATCGTAGAAACTTTATTTTCTTGTTACGATGATTTTCTGCTTCACTCTGAAATTATATGAACTTTTCAAATGTTTCAGACTCTTGTTTCATTAAGTAGATATACCCATATCTGCTCAAATCATCTCTGAAGGTCAGAAAATAATGATACCTGCTACGAGCCTCAATATTCATCGGACCACATACATCTGTATGTATGATTTCCAACAAATCTGTTGCTCTCTCCATAGTTCCGGAGAACGGCGTTTTAGTCATCTTGCCCATGAGGCACGGTTCGCAAGTATCAAGTGATTCATAATCAAGTGATTCCAAAATCCCATCAGTATGGAGTTTTTTCATGCGCTTTACACCAATATGACCTAAACGGCAGTGCCACAAATAAGTTGCACTATCATTATTAACTTTGCATCTTTTGGCTTCAATATTATGAATATGTGTATCACTACGATCGAGATCCAACAAACCATTTTCGTTGGTGTGTATGACCATAGAAGGTTTTATTCATGTAAACAGAACAATAATTGTTCTCTAATTTAAATGAATAACCGTATTGCAATAAACATGATCAAATCATATTCATGCTCAACGCAAACACCAAATAACACTTATTTAGTTTCAACACTAATCCCGAAAGTACAGGGAGTGTGCGATGATGATCATATCAATCTTGGAACTACTTCCAACACACATCGTCACCTCGCCTTTTACTAGTCTCTGTTTATTCTGCAACTCTCGTTTCGAGTTACTACTCTTAACAACTGAACCAGTATCAAATACCGAGGGGTTGCTATAAACACTAGTAAAGTACACATCAATAACATGTATATCCAATATACCTTTGTTCACTTTGCCATCCTTCTTATCCACCAAATAGTTGGGGTAGTTCCGCTTCCAGTGACCAGTCCTTTTGCAGTAGAAGCACTTAGTCTCAGGCTTAGGACCAGACTTAGGCTTCTTCACTTGAGCAGCAACTTGCTTGCCGTTCTTTTTGAAGTTCCCCTTCTTCCCTTTGCCTTTTTCTTGAAACTAGTGGTCTCGTCAACCATCAACACTTGAAGTGGTCTCGTCAACCATCAACACTTGATGTTTTTCTTGATTTCTACCTTCGTCGATTTCAGCATCGCGAAGAGCTCGGGAATTACTTTCGTCATCCCTTGCATACTATAGTTCATCACGAAGTTCTACTAACTTGGTGATGGTGACTAGAGAATTCTGCCAATCACTATTTTATCTGGAAGATTAACTCCCACTTGATTCAAGCGATTGTAGTACCCAGACAATCTGAGCACATGCTCACTAGTTGAGCGATTCTCCTCCATCTTTTAGCTATAGAACTTGTTGGAGACTTCATATCTCTCAACTCGGGTATTTGCTTGAAATATTAACTTCAACTCCTGGAACATCTTATATGGTCCATGACGTTCAAAACGTCTAAGCTGTTAAGCATGGTGCACTAAACTATCAAGTAGTCATCATATTGAGCTAGCCAAACGTTCATAACGTCTGCATCTGCTCCTGCAATAGGTCTGTCACCTAGCGGTGCATCAAGGACATAATTTTTCTGTGCAGCAATGAGGATAATCCTCAGATCACGGATCCAATCCACATCTTTGCTACTAACATCTTTCAACATAATTTTTCTCTAGGAACATATCAAAAATAAACAGGGAAGCAATAACGCGAGCTATTGATCTACAACATAATTTGCAAAATACTATCAGGACTAAGTTCATGATAAATTTAAGTTCAATTAATCATATTACTTAAGAACTCCCACTTAGATAGACATCCCTCTAATCCTCTAAGTGATCACGTGATCCATATCAACTAAACCATGTCCGATCATCACGTGAGATGGAGTACTTTCAATGGTGAACATCACTATGTTGATCATATCTACTATATGATTCACGCTCGACCTTTCGGTCTCCGTGTTCCGAGGCCATATCTGTTATATGCTAGGCTCGTCAAGTTTAACCTGAGTATTCCGCGTGTGCAACTGTTTTGCACCCGTTGTATTTGAACGTAGAGCCTATCACACCCGATCATCACGTGGTGTCTCAGCACGAAGAACTTTCGCAACGGTGCATACTCAGGGAGAACACTTATACTTTGATAATTTAGTGAAGGATCATCTTATAATGCTACCGTCAAACAAAGCAAGATAAGATGCATAAAGGATTAACATCACATGCAATCAATATAAGTGATATGATATGGCCATCATCATCTTGTGCTTGTGATCTCCATCTCCGAAGCACCGTGCTTGTGATCTCCATCTCTGAAGCACCGTCATGATCACTATCATCACCGGCGCGACACCTTGATCTCCATCGTAGTATCGTTGTCATCTCGCCAACTACTTGCTTTTACGACTATCGCTACCTCTTAGTGATAAAGTAAAACTATTACATGGCGATTGCATCTCATACAATAAAGCGACAACCATATGGCTCCTGCCAGTTGCCGATAACTCGGTTACAATGATCATCTCATACAACAAATTATATCACATCATGTCTTGACCATATCACATCACAACATGCCCTGCAAAAACAAGTTAGACGTCCTCTACTTTGTTGTTGCAAGTTTTACGTGGCTGCTACGGGCTTAGCAAGAACCGTTCTTACCTACGCATCAAAACCACAACGATAGTTTATCAAGTTGGTGTTGTTTTAACCTTCGCAAGGACCAGGCGTAGCCACACTCGGTTCAACTAAAGTGAGAGAGACAGACACCCGCCAGTCACCTTTAAGCAACGAGTGCTCCGAACGGTGAAACCAGTCTCGCGTAAGCGTACGCGTAATGTCGGTCCGGGCCGCTTCTTCTCACAATACCGCTGAACCAAAGTATGACATGCTGGTAAGCAGTATGACTTATATCGCCCACAACTCACTTGTGTTCTACTCGTGCATAGCATCAACGCATAAAACCAGGCTCGGATGCCACTGTCGGGGAACGTAGTAATTTCAAAAAAATTCCTACGCACACGCAAGATCATGGTGATGCATAGCAACGAGAGGGGAGAGTGTTGTCCACGTACCCTCGTAGACCGATAGCGGAAGCGTTATCACAACGCGGTTGATGTAGTCGTACGTCTTCACGATCCGACCGATCAAGTACCGAACGTACGGCACCTCCGAGTTCTACACACATTCAGCTCGATGACGTCCCTCGAACTCCGATCCAGCCGAGTGTTGAGGGAGAGTTTCGTCAGCACGACGGCGTGGTGACGATGATGATGTTCCACCGACGCAGGGCTTCGCCTAAGCTCCGCAACGGTATTATCGAGGTGTAATATGGTGGAGGGGGGCACCGCACACGGCTAAGAGATCTCAAGGATCAATTGTTGTGTCTCTGGGGTGCCCCCCTGCCCCCGTATATAAAGGAGCAAGGGGGAGGCAGCCGGCCAAGGGGAGAGGCGCGCCATAGGGGGGAGTCCTACTCCCACCCGGAGTAGGACTCCTCCTTTCCTTGTGGGAGTAGGAGAAGGGAAGGGGGAAGGAGAAAGAAGGAAGGGTGCGCCCCCCTTCCCTAGTCCAATTCGGACCAGACCATGGGGAGGGGTGCGGCCATCTTTTGAGGCCTTTCTCATCTTTCCCGTATGGCCCATTAAGGCCCAATACGAATTCCCGTAACTCTCCGGTACTCCGAAAAATACCCGAATCACTCGGAACCTTTCCGAAGTCCGAATATAGTCGTCCAATATATCGATATTTACGTCTCGACCATTTCGAGACTCCTCGCCGTATCCCCGATCTCATCCGGGACTCCGAACTCCTTCGGTACATCAAAACTCAATAAAACTGTCATCGTAACGTTAAGCGTGCGGACCCTATGGGTTCGAGAACTATGTAGACATGACCGAGACACGTCTCCGGTCAATAACCAATAGCGAGACCTGGATGCCCATATTGGCTCCCACATATTCTACGAAGATCTTTATTGGTCAGACCGCATAACAACATACGTTGTTCCCTTTGTCACCGGTATGTTACTTGCCCGAGATTTGATCGTCGGTATCTCGATACCTAGTTCAATGTAACGCCCACGATGCGGCTATATCTCGCACATGTCGAGGCACGACTTAGAGGCATAACCGCATAGTGGTTTTGTCGCAAAAAGGGTCATCTTCACACAATCCCATGTAATGAACAAGAATGGGATAAAGAGTTGGCTTACAATCGCCACTTCACACAATACATAAATATCATTCATACATCATCCAAAATACAATCATATAGACCGACTACGGTCAAAATCCAGATGAAAATAAGACAACCCCAAATGCTAGATCCCCGATCGTCCCAACTGGGCTCCACTACTGATCATCAGGAAAAGACACATAGTAACGACCACGTTCCTCGTCGAACTCCCACTTGAGATCGACGCCATCATCTGCACTGGCATCGTCGGCACCTGCAACTGTTTTGGTAGAATCTGTGAGTCACGGGGACTCAGCAATCTCACACCCGCGAGATCAAGACTATTTAAGCTTGTAGGAAAAGATGGTGCAGAGAGGTGGAGCTGCAGCGGCAAAAGCATATATGGTGGCTAACTTACGCAAGAGAGAGCGAGAAGAGAAGCAATGGAACGGACGTCATCTAGCAATGACCAAGAAGAGGTCCTGAACACCTACTTACGACATGCATAACTCAGACCGTGTTCACTTCCCGGACTCCGCCGAGAAGAGACCATCACGGCTACACACGCAGTTGATGTATTTTACTTGGGTCAAGTGACAAGTTATCTACAACCGGACATTAAAAAATTCCCATCTGCCTCATAACCGCGGGCACGGCTTTCGAAAGATAATACCCTGCAGGGGTGTCCCAACTTAGCCCATAATAAGCTCTCACGGTCAACGAAGGATAAACCTTCTCCCGGAAAGACCCGATCAGTCTCTGAATCCCGGTTTACAAGACATCTCGACAATGGTAAAACAAGACCAGCAAAGCCGCCCGAATGTGCCGACAAATCCCGATAGGAGCTGCACATATCTCGTTCTCAGGGCACACTGGATGAGCAGTCCGTACAACTAAAACCAATCCTCGAGTTTCCCCAAGGTGGCGCTGCAAAGGGCTCTAGTTTGGACCAGCACTCAGAGGAACACTGGCCCAGGGGTTTAAAATAAAGATGACCCTCGGGCTCTAGAAAACCCGGGGGAAAAAGGTATAGGTCGCAAATGGTAAAACCAAGGTTGGGCCTTGCTGGAGGAGTTTTATTCAAGGCGAACTGTCAAGGGGTCCCATAAATCACCCGACCGCGTAAGGAACGCAAACTCAAGGAACATAATCCCGGTATAACAGTAACTAGGGCGGCAAGAGTGGAACAAAACACCAGGCATAAGGCCAAGCCTTCCACCCTTTACCAAAATATATAGATGAATTATTTAAATAAGAGATATTGTGATATCCCAACATATCCATGTTCCGACATGGAACAAACTTCAACTTCACCTGCAACTAGCAACGCTATAAGAGGGGCTGAGCAAAAGCGGTAACATAGCCAAACAATGGTTTGCTAGGAAAGGATGGTTAGGGCTGACATTGCTAAAATGAGAGACATGATATAGCAAAAGATAGGTAGCGAGCATGGCAATAGAGCGAACAACTAGCATAGCAAAGATAGAAGTGATTTCGAGGGGTGGTCATCTTGCCTGCAAGATTCTCAGAGTTGTCGAAAGCTTGATCCTCGTAAGCGTACTCGACAGGTTCCTCGTTCACGAACTTGTCTCCCGGCTCTACCCAAGACAAGAACACAAACAAACGGAACCACAATCAACAACGAGGAATGCGCAAGCAACATGATGCAAAACATGTATGATATGCAAGATATGATATGTGATGCATAAGCGTGCTCCGGAAGGAAAATGATGAACATGGCAGTAACTTGGCAAACCAAGCATGCCACTGGAAAGATGAGATGATTTCGGTCGAAATCAATATAAAGATCACCGGAATCGGATGCACGGTTTGCAAATGGCAAGCAAAACAAGAATGACACTAATCTGCGATAAACAGCAAGATAGCACTTAAAATGCAACAAGCAACAATGCTACAGCACCCAAACATAGCAACAAAGCACATGACAGTAAACTACAGGAGATGCTTGACAAAAGATGAACACTGAGCTACCGCTAGTTCACAACATATCAAGCTCAAACAAGCATGGCAAAAGTGCAAAAGATTACAGGTTCATAGACTTGGTGAAAAACTGGACATGGCAGAAAACAGCATCAGGTAGCAATGTTCAGAGCACGAAATCAACATGCTACAGGAACTTAACATAGAAAAACAAGGCATGATAGTGTTCTACTAAATTCACATGACAAAAGTCCCTTACGGACCATAAGCCAAAAAGGAGCAGAAGATATGATGGCAAGCATGTAAATATAGCAAGTTTCGTTATCAGGTTTCAGACTTAGCAGAAAACAGAGCATGGCAGAAATATTAATATGTATGCCTCTTTGTGAGCTTGATGCACTCACTACCGAGAAATGCATGACAAACCAAGCATACCTACAGCAATATGGCATGTTTATGAAGCTAACCATGGCAAGAACCATAGCATAGCATGTATGGATCAACTACAATAAGCTGGGCAAAAATGCATGTCATGTTAAGAATCTGCCAGAAATATTTTATAGCAAAAGTAGAGCAAGATTGAGTCATGCTATGGCACTTCATAATTGCAAAAAATTGCAGGAATGAATCAACTACCACTATAGCTACAAAACATCCTTACTGAACATCTCCAAAATATGCATGGATCTCTCTGTAACATCAAGTTTACATGGCAACAAAATTACAGCAGACAAGGACTTAGAGAAATCACTAAGTCCCTGAAATCAGAAATATTACGGGGCCTACTTTGCATGCTTGTGCTAGTCACCACAGAGATCACAAAAATACATGGACTACACCACTCGAAAGATGGCATGGCATACTTCAAAAGACATGTAGAGCTCATGCTCAAAAGATGCACAGATTAAATGATACAAAAATAACAAATCTCCAAGTTCTGATAAGAACCAGAGAATAACAGCAACTAGCCCTCTTCCAACAGAGATTTGGGCATCAAGATGACCTCTAATGAATATGGTGCAATTGAACAAAATGAAGAGCATCACGAGGCGAACAATTTGACATATTACACGCGCGAATCGGAGCTACATGCAGGAAGTTATAGCATCGGGAACAGGGGCATATGCTGTAGAATTTCAACACTTGGAGAAAAAAACGGGCGAGGAGAAGTCAACGGGGGGTTACCAGATCTGGATCGCACGAGCTACAGGAGCTCGGGCTCGTCGTTGCCAGCGAGGAAGGAGGGAGAGGGAGCGGCGGTCGCCGGCGGAGGGAGTGGAAGCCGGAGGTGGGGGTCGCCGGCGGGGCGGCGGGCGCTGGCGGAGGCGCGGC
>NC_057799.1:173155514-173173165 GCF_018294505.1 Triticum aestivum | reverse complement strand
GGCTGCGGGGGCCGGGGACGGGCTCCGGCGGGCCGCGCGATGGAGGAGAGAGAGAGGGTGACATGGCGCGACGGGGTTGGCTGCGGCCGGCGGCGGACGTGTCCGGCGCGGCGCGAGGAGAGGGTTAGGGTTCATCTGTGATTCCGTTTTCAGGATGCCCACATATTTATAGGTAGAGGGAGCTAGGAGGCTCCAAATGAGGTGCGGTTTTCGCCCACACGATCGTGATCGAATGACCTAGAGCATGGAAGAGAGTTTGGTTGGTTTTGGGCTGGTTTTGGAGGGGTTTTTTGCTGGACACTCAAATGGACTTTGCGGATGCCCGGTTAACCGTTGGAGTACCAAACGACCTCCGAATGGAACGAAACTTGACCGGTGGTTTCCGGGTGGTATACTAGGGCCACATGATAAGCCTCGGTCCATTCCGAGAAAGTTTGACACACGCACACGAAAGAAAACAAGAGGGGTGCACCGGAGGAGATAGGAGCGCCGGATTGCAAAACGGACAACGGGGAAAATGCTCAGATGCATGAGACGAACACGTATGCGAACGCAATGCACATGATGACATGATATGAAAATGCATGACAAGGCAAAATACAAAACGAAAGACAAAACCCGACAACGGAGGGAAAAACATATCACATAGCCGAAAATGGCAAGAGTCGGAGTTACAAATATGGCAAGTTACATGCGGGGTGTTACATTCAATCTCGTTACCGGCAAGTCTCTTTACTCGTTCCGTAACACATCATCCCGCAACTAACTCATTAGTCACAATGCTTGCAAGGCTTATAGTGATGTGCATTACCGAGTGGGCCCAGAGATACCTCTACGACAATTGGAGTGACAAATCCTAATCTCGAAATACGCCAACCCAACAAGTACCTTTGGAGACACCTGTAGAGCACCTTTATAATCACCCATTTACGTTGTGACGTTTGGTAGCACACAAAGTGTTCCTCCGGTAAACGGGAGTTGCATAATCTCATAGTCATAGGAACATGTATAAGTCATGAAGAAAGCAATAGCAACATACTAAACGATCGGGTGCTAAGCTAACGGAATGGGTCAAGTCAATCACGTCATTCTCCTAATGAGGTGATCCCGTTAATCAAATGACAACTCATGTCTATGGCTAGGAAACATAACCATCTTTGATTAACGAGCTAGTCAAGTAGAGGCATACTAGTGACACTTTGTTTGTCTATGTATTCACACATGTATTATGTTTCCGGTTAATACAATTCTAGCATGAATAATAAACATTTATCATGATATAAGGAAATAAATAATACTTTATTATTGCCTCTAGGGCATATTTCCTTCACTAGTCTAGGTCATACGAGAACTAGGGATGTGACAACTCACCCCTACTAAATAAGAATCTTGTCCCGAGATTCAAGTCGTCGGGTAAGAAGACAGAGGGACACAAGCTAATACAATCTTCACGATCCAGATGTCTTTCTCGAGGATGTTGATTCAATGCATCACCTTGATCTCGACGTCTTGCTTGGAGAACTACATCCAACATGACAACGAGAAGAAAGGGAGAATTTTGGGAGAATCGATCTTCTTGAGGTTCGAGCAACTTAGGATCATCTTAATGATCACGAGATCAACTCACGGAATGAGACGTAGAAACAACTGTGGAGCTGATAGGCAAAACATGCATCAGGAGGGACAGAAGAAACAATTTTAGGAGGGTTTCAAAGTAGCGAGGAAACCATTACCATGATCACATAACGGGGCACCTTGGGAGAGGTGACTCGTAAAATTATTCCCTTAAGTGGCAAAAAGAATTACTTTTGATACAGAGATCATTGGAACTCTCTATACCAGCCTAAGGAAATTCACAAACGACCGTTTGAAGGAGTTTGGAAGAACGGCACACTCGGGCTAGAATGGATGATGTGGACTACCTTGTTGAAGACAACGAAATGGATGATTTTTTCTTATCATCGGAAATGGATGGGACTCATGGTAAGTCCACCTTTGAAGATGAACCTGGACAGCAACTGGTGAGAAGGGCAGCCCATGGAGGATTGGCACGATGGGGTGCAAGCTGGGAACAAAATGCAAATGTTAGGAATGTTCCAGCCATCATATCTGCCTGAGATTCAGATCTGGTTGGTGTCAGGATATTCCAGACTCATCAAGTCTAGAAAGAAAAATGAAAGTTTGCAACACAAATCGACGAGACGACATTGCGAGATTCTCGGGGAGTGAACTACGATAGCAAGCTCCAAAACATGAGCTGGTTCTGCTACATACATGTGAACATGTTGTCCAAGACAAGCATGACCACATAGTAGTCTTACAACGAAACACTAACGAGTTCTGATTGGGAACCATCATTGCGGAGAGCGAAGTCCTGCGCATGTACCTTTGGGTCCTTAAGGGTTAGCACTCAAGAACTTCTTTTCCTTGAACAAATCAATCAGTGGCTTGGTGTGCTAGGGAATACATATGGAGTGGAGGTAATTAATCTACCAAACCATAGAATACATTCGCACATGCATAACTGACTTGGGATGGTACCAGAGGAAACAAAAACAATCTTTCTCGAACTCACGGCGGCAACTTGCACCAAATGCACGTGAATTCGAGGAAGTCACTTCTTCCATCCAAGCATAAGCTTCATGAACGGAACACGAAGGCATTGCTTACAAATTTTTCAACACTAGGTTGATGTTCAACATGAATCATGGGGGAGACAAAATGCTGCTGATGGGGTCAACAACAACTCGTCGGAATTTCCATATCACTGGACTTCCACCATCATGTGAACACGGTGATAGCATTGGTCAGACCAAAAGATGTAATGGTGTATGCTCGAGGGATCAACCACAAGTAAGACAACATTACGAACATCGTTAGTTCTAATTTGACTTGATGATACCCCATACTCAAATCAAAGTTTGGATAAGGCAATAGCGCCGACAATTTATCACGAGGATCAATTGATGAAGATATCATCTTTCTTCAACAAACACACAAACACAAGGATATCCCTTTGGAGATGAACTAAGCGGGACAAGCTTTCATCTTCCAACTCTCCAAGTTGTTGTCTAGCTCAACAAACTAGCTCAGGGATATCCAACATAGATTCTTGGAGAAGGGGTGGTTTATAAGAAAACCAACATGATCGCGAGCTCAACATAACGGTCAGGGGACAACTCGGTGATACTTCCGAGAGGATATTCAGAAAATCACGAACCACCGAAATGTTATTAAGCTCGGGAGCAATCTTGCTTTCAAGGCAAGATGATATGATCAAAAGAGTGAGGGATTGACACAATCATAACTCATTGATCGAAGAGTGCACCGGAAATAAGGACTAGGTAGCACGATCAATCTTAGGATGATGATTCAATAACCAACACGCTAAGAATGAGAATATTGTCCATTAACTATCAAGCAACTAGTTGCTAGGAGTATTGATTTCACACATCATGGTTCACTTGTCGGTATTCCGGTTGCAACAACACAGAACCGAGGAGCGAATGATGATGGAGAGAAGTATCACTGCATCAAGAATTCATAAGAGTTGGTGCAATTATCATGACATTCCTGACATCAAGAGGGCAATACTTCAGGGTAGAATAGAACAAAAGCTGGATTGGCATTTTCATCCACGGAATACAACTACTTTGACCCAATCCTGGATATGGATGAGGTACTGGAGTTTGTTTCTCCTAGTCATTCCGGAATAGAACGACTTGACGGCCACAAGAGCAATAGGCATCAATGAACGAATGCACACATACTCTTGACTATCAATTGATAGACGAGGGCCAGGAAATAACTAAAGAGGGACAACCCAAAAGAACATATGATTTTCTGAGTTGTGGATGCATGGTTTAGCATGTCGAACGAAGTTCAACAGGTTTCTTCCGGATAACCCATGCAGAAAGGTAGGACTGGCAGATTCACAATTCTTGAATGGAGAACCCATTAAGAGCACTCTTATTGTGATCTTTTGGATCAAAGGCTTTTGCCATATTGGTTCATGGTATTGGAAGAAGGATATACCACGGACCTCGAGGACTATCGCAAAGGTTACTAATATCTTAAGGGAACTAGCAAATACTAACAGCATGAAGTAGGGTGAATCTCGGGTTCAACAACCCAGGAATAGAATACCTACTAACTAATAACATCCCGGGATGCTTTCGAGAATGATGGCCAGAATCATCACACGGGGAACACAAAACAGGGTACATTACTAGGTGATCCTGACACCTAGGGTCATAATAATAGCTCCAACATATATGTCGAGGCAACAGAGTACCCCAACTCACCAATTAGTGTGATTAATCTGGCCCAAATGGTCATCAGGAACAAGGAGGAATGATTGCAAGTGCATCAGACTATCTAGGAACCTGGGATGACTCGGGAAGCATAACGGTTGTAAATGCTCAAAAAGATTTGAGACATCCTGAAAAATAGTGGCATGACCACTCAGCATCACAATATCAAGGTTCTGAGGCCAACTATGAACATATGGAAATAGTAGAAACTGAACTGAGACTTGAATCCCTCAATCCTATAAGTCTATGGATTAGTAACACGTCATCCTGATAGATAGATGAGAAGGCCTAGTTCTTAATCCCCGTAGAAGAGAAGAGGCTGACTCAGATCAGAAGGGCATAAGATATAAGGAGTAGAAAAAGAGCCTTACGTTCCCTTCCCCAATCAATTCCCTTACATAACTAAAGCATTTCTAGACACAACTTCGACCAGTTTGGCTTGGTAATCCTACAGGCAGTCAGGACCCCGATTCCAAGTCACATCGATCTAGCCGGTAACACCTCATATCACTTTGCGGCCTCACGCACGGTATTCCCACGGGTGTCGCCTTACCATGGCCCGGGACCGTTTGCGCCTTTTGGCTCACGTATATGATAGTGTCGCTAGCATCCATATGACAGAGAACCCGGGCCGACATGGCTAGTCGTGAACCCAAAGTGGCACTAACTTACGGGGACGGGCATACATGAATCAACATCGAGCATGTCGGTCAGCAGCGTGCGAATCCGGGCTGTAGCACTGGGCTAACAGGAATCCGGTGAACCGGGCTATAGCAGGCTAGGCAGGACTCTGGATGTCACCGCGTGACATTTCCCCGAAGGGACAGACACAGGAAGGAAGTGAATCACATGCCGGCCAGTCAAGTGTTCCGGAGTAGTCGTGCTGGGCTAGCAGGACTCCGGTGAACCGGGCTGTAGCGGACTACTATGACTCATGGAAGCACAAGACTACATTTCCCCATAAGAGAGGCTACCAAGGATAAACAACTAGGTTGTCGGATCCCACACATACCAAGCATTTCAATCATACACACAATATGCTCGATATGTGTAAATACAACATGGCATCACAGCATAACTCTACGACTCAAGTATTTATTCATTAGGCTCCGAGGAGCCAAGATATTACAAACATGGGTCTCATGACCCAACATTCAGAGCATACAACTCAAAGCACATGCGGAATCTTAACATGTCTGAGTACAGACATCTACAAATGAAAAAGGCTGAGAAGCCTGACTATCTACCAGATCCTGCCGAGGGCACAAGATCGTAGCTGAGGTATCAAGCTAAACGTCGAAGTCCACACGGAACTACTAGCGAGACTGACGTCTCTCTATAAAACATAAAATAGGCAAACGTGAGTACAAATGTACCCAGCAAGACTTACATCAGAACTAGCTACATATGCGTCAGTATCAACAAAGGGGTGGTGGAGTTTGACTGCAGCAAGCCAGCTTTGACTCGGTGGCTATCCTAAACTATGACTGCAAGTAACTCTTTTGAGGTGGCACACACGAGTCCACATATTCACCATATCAATACACCACTATGGATCCGCTCCCGTCTCCCTACGAGAAGGCCGTCCATAGCACTCACGCTTATCTTGCGAGTTTTACAGTATCCACTTTCACTTGTCTATGAACTGTATAGGCAACCAAGTAGTCCTTTACCGTGGATGCGGCTATTCGAATAGATGATGTAAACCCGGCAGGGGTGTACTTCTTCACACACGCTCTCACCACTTATCGCTGTTTACACGACATGTACTCGGCAACCTTCAAGCGGAAGTCCAGCGAGGGTGTCGGCCACGGCCTACCTAAACACTCAAGTCTCTAGTCCAGGTTTATCGCCTATTCCGGTTCCATCCGCAGGGAGTCCGGCAGAGGTTTCCACATACGGCCCCGAACGATGTGTACAGGGTTCCAAGACACCAAACGGGCACCCGGCATGCCCGGCCACGTGCCTACCGCATCACAGCCCACCCCTCGGGTCAGCGCTGTGCACGGCCTCCAGCATACTACAAACACCAGAAACTACTTGCAACTCCTGGACAGAGGACAAGGGTGGATAAGAAGCCGAGAGGGTCCATTGGTTTCGGGACCAATGCATGGTAGTAGCTGAATCTTAAATCACACATACAGATCTCAGTGCTTAAGGACGGTTCCAATGAAACAACCCACCATGTACTCCTACATGGCCTCTCATCGATACCTTTACCAAATCGTGTTCACACACTTAGCTCACACCCAGTAGGACATGTTCATCACCATTCCAATTCATCCCCGATGAATCAGACCTGACTCAACTCTAAGAAGTAGGAGGCATGACAAACAAGCATGAATCAGTAGGCACATCAGGGCTCAAACAACTCCTACTCATGCTAGTGGGTTTCATCTATTTACTGTGGCAATGACAGTTCATGCAGAGGAAAAGGGGTTCAGCTACCGCAGCATGTAACACTTGAATCGATGTTGTCCTAATGCAGTAAAAGAGAGCAGGAGCGAGAGAGTGGGATTGTATCGGAATGAACAAGGCGGTTTTTCTTGCCTGGCACTTCTGAAGATGATATAGCTCTTCATCGGTGTCATCGAACTCATCATCGGAACATACGTCTACCGAGGGGGAACAACCACCGGCAAACATAGAAAGAACACAATCAATGCAATGCACAATATGATGCATGATCATGACATGTCAATATGCTGTGATTTGAGCTAATGCAGCTAAGAACATAAGGGTTTGAGTTGATTTGAACCAAAGGTTCAAATTCAAACTAAGAACTTATAAAGTGCATTATCATGTTTTGATCTAAACAGCAAGTTTAAGTTGTTTAAACATGCATGAAACTAGTACAGATGGATAGATTGGATTTTTCTGATCATTTTTCATATATAAATCTTTTCATTTGGAGTTACAGATTAATTTCTATGATTTTTTGAAGTTTAGGATTTTTTCTGGAATTTCCTGATTATTAATAAATCCAGAAAATGTATTACTGCGTCAGCATTAGGTCATGCTGACGTCGGCACGTCAACAGGCGCCGTCTAGGTCAAACCTGACAAGTGGGACCCACTGGTCAGTGACTTAGTTAGTTAACTAAGTTAATTAGGGTTAAACTAAATCTAATAAAAATGTCAGCAGGGCTGGGCCCACATGTCAGTGGCTCAGGGTTAGTTTAGAGAGGGGATTAACACCTAACAGTGGTGATTAGCACTAACTAACACCTAACTAATCCAGTTAGGGCCGGCCCCACATATCATGGACTCGGGTGGGGCCCAGCCGGGGTCAAACTGGGTCAAACCCACCGGCGTTAAGCCGCCGGCAAGGCCAGACGCGGCGGAGGGCGTCGGGATTCCTCCTCGGGCGACCAAATGGCCGGCGGAGGGCATCTACGTGCTGCTGGGGAGCTGCCGCATCCAGTGGGGCAAGTGGCTGGACACGGGGACGCCGGAAACGACGCCGGCGAGCTCGACAGCGGCGGCCGGAGTTCGGCTGTGCATGAGGAAGCGGCTGCAGCGAGCAAACGCGCGAACTAAAGTGCGGGCAAGGCACTACGCGATGCGGCGGCGTGTTTGGCACATTGGCGCGACCAAATGGTCATCGGAGCGGTGCCGGCGACGAGCCCGGGCGGCGTTGAGCTCGGTCAGCAAGGAGTTGGCGGTTTGAACTTGAAATAAAAGCGGGGAGGAGGGGGATTCGGAGCAGGAGCTCACGGGGGGTCGAAGGAGCTACTCAGCGGCATGGGGACGCTTTGTATCCGGTGAATCGATGATGGCGATCACCGGACAGAGACGAGGAAGATGGCGATGATGGCGGCTTCACAGGGCCTCCGCGTTTGCTTCCTTCGATGGAGAGGCGTGGCGCGAGGTGGCGGAGGCGCTGGACTGATTGGGGAGGCAAGGCATCGACAGTGGGCGCGGCAGCAACGAGCGGCGGCGACGAGCGCGCTAGGACGGCGCGGGGGAGCGAGCCAGGGAAAGGGAAGAGGTCCAGGGAGAGAGGGGAGAGGTGCAGGGGGTCGAGGGGGGTGCGTGGCACCCTCGGGTGCCTCCAGCGGCGAGCAGGTAAGCAGGAGGTGGTCGGCGTGTGCGCGCGCGCGTCGGGCACACGCCCTCCTGCCTACTGGCAGGAGGTTGAAGACGGTGGCGGCTGCGGTGGTGGGCTGGGCTGACTTTGCCCAGCTGGGCTGCTACAGTGGTGGGCTGGTTGGGGTGCCAGGTAAGTTCTCTCTCTTTCTCTTTTAATTCCTATTTTCTATTTTTTTCTGCAACTTTGTTTTGATTTGATTTTCAATTCAAATCATTTTCTGAGCTTCTGTAAATTGTTGTATGGACTAGTGACATAAATATAAAGCCCCACAACAATTTTCAGAATTATTGGATCATATTTGAATATATCGAATATAAATCCAATGCAATTAGTTATTGAATTAATTCCAAATGCCCAAAATAAATATTTATGAGCTCCTGAAAATATTGGTTTGAATTTTAGCTCTGGCCAATATTTTCAGAGAGAAACATGAACATTTTCTTGGACCTATTTGAAGCAATTTTTATCTTGGTCATTTTCAGAAATGATTTCTGAGGCTTTCACATGTCCTCATTTCAAATTCATTGAAATTTAAACATGATGCACACATGACTAGCTAGTCTAGGTCATACCAGAACTAGGGATGTGACAGTAACCGACTCTGTGTAACCCTAGCCCCCTCCGGTGTCTATATAAGCGAGAGGGTTTAGTCCGTAGGACAACAACAATCATAATCATAGGCTAGCTTCTAGAGTTTAGCCTCTACGATCTCGTGGTAGATCAACTCTTGTAATACTCATATCATCAAGATCAATCAAGCAGGAAGTAGGGTATTACCTCCATCGAGAGGGCCCGAACCTGGGTAAACATTGTGTCCCCCGCCTCCTGTTACCATCCGCCTTAGACGCACAGTTCGGGACCCCCTACCCGAGATCCACCGGTTTTTACACCGACAAGCGGCCCCAAACCCGGTCAACGGAAAAAGCCATTTAAGGCAAATAGAGATGGACCATCCAATTTAGAAAAGATATTGGATCGGCCCTGCCAGATTCATGGCAACCCCAATAAACCAGCTAATCACACCAACAGAAGATGTTGGGTCTTCAAATAGGCCGGCAAGCTAAATGCTGAACACAAGGGGAAGAGGCCGCCCGGTGACAACGACGACGAAGAGACTCACCAACCAAACACCGGGGGTCAGAAGCAGTTTCCCCCCGAAGTAAAAGCAGTGAACATGATATACGTGACACACACCCCTACAGGGGAGCGCACGGAACGCCCCCTCCGTACAGAAGATCATACTACGGCTACCTCAGCCGAAGTACGCAGCGGCCTTATCAAACCGCATACCTCGTCGGCCGTTAAGCCGCCGGTCTCCATTCAACAGGACCGGTCAATGTCAAAGCAGGACTAGCAGTTCGGCTTTCGCCGTTCGCCTCATATACCTGCGAAGTCTGTACCGCGCATACATAATTATGCACTCAAAATACCCTGGGCATCGGCGGAACCACAATACGGACGGACCTACAAGTACTCCCATAACCCACCTTTTTCTAACTAATCTTTCTTTTTTATTATACCTTCCACAGGTGGCTCGAAGACTGGTCATCTCACGGACTCTGTCGGAGTTCGGGTTTGTATACTCACCCAAAGGCTATTCCTGTCAAGGAGTCCCTTTACCGAGGAAAGGCGGCGCAGACTTGCGACAGGAGGTCCAAAATAACTTTTTGTAGACCACACTCTCTGTTTCGAGCCTGTAAAGTGCCTTTTCCCTCAGCCTTCGACCCCTGGCATGTCAAATAGCCGGGGTTGTGGTGTTGTTATCTGTAAAATGACGATTGGCATATCACTCAGGTCCCAGTGAACATAATACATATTCAGTATTCGCTTTTTCTAAAGAACTGAATTTTGCTCCTTCGGTTGTTTCACACACCTCGGCATAACTTGCCAGGGGCTCGGTATGGGAACAAATGAGTTGCCGACAAGTCCGAACAGCTTTATAGCATACTTCGGCGCCGCGAGTTTGGCCTTATATGCATCAGCTCCGAATCATGTCTTGGGTCAATAGTTGGGTTGCCAGGCTCATGTGCTTGCTACCTTACGTTCCGCTCTATCGGCTAGGGTAGTAAAGGGAGAACTACTGCGATTGTGCTTCCGGTTCATCTAGTCAAGCACCTTAGTAGAGAAAGCCGAAAACTGACTGTCGTGATGTGGCGAGAGCTGGTCAACCACTCGATGACTTATCGGAATCTTTCGCGATTCCCTCCGTATTACACGAAGGACCTTTTCTTCAGGTCATATATGTAACGCACCGTATTGAAATAAGTCGCGTACATACCAGGGGCTATATTGTAGACCCACCATAAAAATCCTATGGCTAAGTGAAAGTGTTAACGCCCTATAGTCCGATTGCCTCGTTCGCTACATTGACACCTCCTTAATGGACCAAGACGTTGGGTTAAGAGTGATCAAATGCTTTTCCGAACACCCCCATATTTTATACGAGGGGGCTGAAGCCGACGACTGGAAAACTTTCAGATTATACAAAAACGGCCGCACAGGAGGAACAAAAATTTTTAGGCGAAACTAAAAAGAAAATAGACTTATCATAATATTGTCTGTTACAATTTCCATACATTTCACTCGAATATCATGTTTTTCGAGCATTGACCCTCTATCAAGCGGGCACCCTCTAAGACATCCTCGAAATAATGCTCTGGTGCGTGATGGTCCTTGCCCTTGGGTGGACACTTCGCTGCAACATCGGTGGCCTTCATCTTCACCCAGTATGTCTTGACACGGGCAAAGGCCATCCGTGCACCTTCAATGCACGTTGACCGCTTAACGGCGTCGATACGTGGCACCGCATCAGCAAGTCGCCGCACCAAACCAAAATAACTATCCGGAATTGGCTCGGTCGGCCACAGCTTGACCACGACGTCCTTCATGGCAAAACCGAATATCTTGTGGAGCTCGGCCCATTGGGTCATCTGTTCGTTCAGCAACAGCGGGCGCTTTGACACACCGAATTGTGACCAGAAAAGCTTCTCCGTTGATACCCTTCTTGCGCTTGGTAAAACTGCGCCACATCGGAAGCACTCTCCGGCAAATCCAATAACGCGTCTGGAGAACTCCACACTTGATTAAGCGGGGCATAGTTCGGATCGCCGAACTTCGTTTGTAATAAAAAGGGCTTACCAGCCGCGATCTCCCCAGCTTGCCGGATCTCCTCCCGGGCCACTCTAGATTTGGACCGCGCTTCTTTTGCTTCTCGTAAGGCCTTGTCAAGATCAGCCGTTTTGGCTTTATTATCCTTCTTGAGGAATTCGCAGCGGCTAGCGGCATCCTTTAGCTCACGCGGCATCGTGGATATTCTCTCCTCGTATTGGCGCCGAGCAGCCTGTTCAGCCTTTAACTCTGCAGATGCCTTTTCGGCAGCCGCATTACTAATCCGGGCCTGCTCCTTGGCCCAGGCTAGCTCAGCCCGAAGGATCTCAACTGCGGCGGCACCATCTGCAGTCACACATATCTCAGTATACAATCCTTAGCGTCATGATTAATGCATGTAATGATTGCCCCAAATACATACCTTGCGCCTCGTCAAGACGCCTGTCGATAAGCGTAATGTCATCATC
Source organism: Triticum aestivum (assembly GCF_018294505.1). NCBI lineage: Eukaryota > Viridiplantae > Streptophyta > Magnoliopsida > Poales > Poaceae > Triticum > Triticum aestivum. Next base: position 173,161,185 of record NC_057799.1, on the reverse strand, counting down.
TGCCACATCAAGCTTCCGCTGCAGATCTGCAACCTCTGTAGTCCGGGCAGTCGCTAGGGAGGTAACAACCTCTGTTCCAATTAATCAGATTATTTCTTGGCATATCTTTTTTTTGATCCTCTGATCGCCTCCCTTCGGAAGCCAATCCGTGTCTCAGGGGCTACTATCTATACACAGGTGCATTTTGCGAATAAAGCACAATCAAAAATATTACATTACAAACCTCGAAGCCTCTTAGCAGGCTCGTGAAGGCTTCATTCAATCCGCTTTTCGCAAACAGAACCCTCTCAACCACCGTACCCATCAAGGTACGATGTTCCTCTGAGACGGGCGCTTGTCGCAGCATGTTCGTCAAGGTATCCGGCGCTTCTGGGTCTCCGGAGCCGCTGAAGGAGTATGGCCTTCCTTCGAAGGGATCCGTTTATTCGTCCCTAGAGTCGTCTCCGGCCGTAAACTGGATAGTTCGGGGCCTTTATTTTTGGCCCCCGAACCCTAGGCAACCAAAGTGTCACCTTCGGGTAATGTCTTCATCATCCATCGCACCACTTGTTGATCGGGAGAGACCCTCTAGGATGACACCTCAAAGTCGTCCGCCTTGTTGGGCGAGGAGGCCGGTGGAGGCGTCTCGCTTTCCATCATCTCTGGGAGAAGATCTCCCGAGGAAGAGGATTGTTGAAGAAAATTGTGTGCCGAACTGCAAAAATATATATTCTAGATGTTACCCTGGTAACAGAAAGGAATGGGGTATGTTTAAAACACCCCTATTCACTTACGATTTGGCTAAAGGCTTGTCCTCACTGTGGAACTGCGCGACAACGTCGTCTTCCAAGCCCGAGCCGCCCGACGGTGGCATCTTGCCTCTCTTGGGAGCCTTTTCCTCCCAACCTTCGAAGGCGGCCCTTTTCTTACCATGAGGAGAGGAGATGTTGGCTTCTCCCTCACTTTTTTCTTCGGGCGAGGGTACTCTGATCCCCTCGGGCATAGTGTCTAATATACCATCGGAATGGAGGCCACCTTTTGTCTTCTTGCTCTCTGTCTTGCCCTCCTGCATGGGCACCTGGTACGGTGTCGGGGCCAGCATCCTTGTTAGCACGGGACTCGCTGAGTCTTCGGGAAGGGGGGCCGAACACCTAATTCGCTCCGCTTTCTTTATCCAGCCCTGGAAGAAGACAGTTTACTTAGTATCTTATTACAGGATACTTGACTAAAAGGTGTTTGGAAGTCGAGTGCTTACCGAGGTATCCGGATGGTTGCAATCGAGGCCAGTGTCCTCGATGGTGTCCGGCCATTGTTTTCGTGTCCCGAAAAACAATTTCCACATTCCTTTGTGCGTCGTGCCGAAGAAGTGTTGAAGAGTCTGTGGCCCTTCCGGATTAAACTCCCACATGCGGAGAGGCCGTCGCTGGCACGGCAGGGTCCGGCGGACTAGCATTACTTGAATCGCGTTGATAAGATCGATGTCCTTCTCAAGGAGGCTCCGGATGCGGCTCTGCAGAGTCTGCATTTCATCAATTGATCCCCAGTCCAACCCCTTATTGATCCATGATGCAAGCTGAATCGGAGGGCTAGATCAGAATGCGGGTGCAGCTGCCCACTTGGAACCAGGGGGCTCGGTGATATAGAACCACTCCTGCTGCCATAAGTTGGATGATTCTATGAAGGATCCTTTTAGCCAAAGAGCGTTAGTAAGCTTGCTCACTGTGGCACCACCACACTCCGCCGGTTTCCCCTCGATCACCTGCGACTTCACATTGAAGTTCTTGAGCCACAAGCCGAAGTGTGGAGGGATTCGGAGGAAGGCTTCACACGTAACGATGAACACTGAGATGAGAAGAAAAGAGTTCGGGGCCAGATCGTGAAAATCTAGCCCGTAGTAGAACATAAGCCCACGGACAAAGGGATTGAGAGCGAACCCTAACCCTCATAAGAAGTGGGAGATGAACACGAACCTCTTGCCGGATCTGGGGGTGGGGATAACCTGCCCTTCCGTGGGGAGCCGATGGAGGATTTCCGCGGTCAGATATCTTGCCGCCCGGAGCTTCATGATATCCTCCTATGTAACAGAAGAGGCCACCCACCGGCCTTGAAGCTGGATCCGGACATGACTGAGGCTCGTGGCGATTGAAACCTGGGTGTTGGAGCTCGATGTAGGATAGGTTGAGGAAGAAGCAGGCGTGGGGAGAAAGGCGGGTCTGTACCCCTTTATAAAAGCTATGAATATCGAACGCCTCCTCCCAGGCCTTAAAACTTGCCTATTCCCAAGGAATCATACCAAAGAGACGGTTGGATTACCCACGTCTGCATTGATAAGAATCCGGTAATAAGGGGACACGATCTCTACTTTGACAAGACGTGCCAATAAAACCGCGTCTCAAAACGTGGAGCGGCAGGCCAGAAAACGGTTCAAAATAATGACCGGGTGGTGATGTGGCATCACGCTGCAAAAAGGTGTCAGCGGATTGGACTCGTGAAATATTATACTCTCTGCGGTTGTGAGTGGTACTTGTGTTGCAGATCCGGACACGTTCGTCCAAAGACTATCCTGGAGTATTCGGAAAGGGGAACCCGCCTTGCAATGTCGAAGACAATCTGCGCGCCGGACATCTCATCATTGAAGCCTGGTTCAGGGGCTACTGAGGGAGTCCTGGACTAAGGGGTCCTCGGGCGTCTGGCCTGTTAGCCATGGGCCGGACTGATGGGCTGTGAAGATACAAAGACCGAAGACTCTCACCCGTGTCCGGATGGGACTCTCCTTGGAGACCAAATATGAAGATTCTTTTCTCTGTAACCGACTTGATGTAACCATAGATCCCTCCAGTGTTTATATAAACCGGAGGGCTAGGACCGTAGAGAGGGATATACTCATTATCATAGTCATACAGGCAAGACTTCTAGGGTTTTAGCCATTACGATCTCGTGCTATATCAACTCTTGTAATACTCATATTCATCAAGATCAATCAAGCAGGAAGTAGGGTATTACCTCCATTGAGAGGGCCCGAACCTGGGTAAACATTGTGTCCCCTGTCTCCTGTTACCATCGACCTTAGACGCACAGTTCGGGATCCCCTACCCGAGATCCGCCGGTTTTGACACCGACAACGTGGACACACTCTCCCCCTCTCATTGCTATGCATCTCCTAGATAGATCTTGCGTGATCGTAGGAAATTTTTTGAAATTACTTGTTACGTTCCCCAACAGCTCCACCATTCAATATAAATACGTATCCGGTTTGCGACTTAGAGTCATCCGGATCAGTGTCAAAGCTAGCATCGACGTAACCATTTACGACAAGCTCTTTGTCACCTCCATGGCTCCATAAACAAGAAACATATCCTTAGTCCTTTTTAGGTATTTCAGGATGTTCTTGACCGCTATCCAGTGATCCACTCCTGGATTACTTTGGTACCTCCCTGCTAAACTTATAGCAAGGCACACATCAGGTCTAGTACATAGCATTGTATACATGATAGAACCTATGGCTGAGGCATAGGGAATGACTTTCATTTTCTCTCTATCTTCTGCAGTGGTCGGGCATTGAGTCTGACTCAACTTCACACCTGGTAATACAGGCAAGAACCCTTTCTTTGACTCATCCATTTTGAACTTCTTCAAAACTTTATCAAGTTATGTGCTTTGTGAAAGTCCAATTAAGCGACTTGATCTATCTCTATAGATCTTCATGCCCAACATATAAGCAGCTTCACCGAGGTCTTTCATTGAAAAATTCTTATTCAAGTATCCTTTTATGCTATCCAGAAATTCTATATCATTTCCAATCAACAATATGTCATCCACATATAATATTAGAAATGCTACACAGCTCCCACTCACTTTCTTGTAAATACAAGCTTCTCCAAAAGTCTGTATAAAACCATATGCTTTGATCACACTATCAAAGTGTATATTCCAACTCCGAGAGGCTTGCACCAGTTCATAAATGGATCGCTAGAGCGTGCACACTTTGTTAGCACCTTTAGGATCGACAAAACCTTCTAGGTGCATCATATACAACTCTTCTTCAAGAAATCCATTATGGAATGTAGTTTTGACATCCATTTGCCAAATTTCATAATCATAAAATGCGGCAATTGCTAACATGATTCGGACAGACTTAAGCATCGCTACGGGTGAGAAGGTCTCATCGTAGTGAACTCCTTGAACTTGTCGAAAACCTTTCGCAACAAGTCAAGCTTTGTAGACAGTAATATTACCGTCGGCATCAACCTTCTTCTTGAAGATCCATTTATTTTCTATGGCTTGCCGATCATCGGGCAAGTTAACCAAAGTCCATACTTTGTTCTCATACATGGATCCCATCTCAGATTTCATGGCCTCAAGCCATTTCGCGGAATCTGGGCTCATCATCGCTTCCTCATAGTTTGTAGGTTCGTCATGGTCTAGTAACATGACTTCCAGAACAGGATTACCGTACCACCCTGGTGCGGAACGTACTCTGCTTGACCTACAAGATTCGGTAGTAACTTGATCTGAAGTTTCATGATCATCATCATTAACTTCCTCACTAATTGGTGTAGGCATCACTGGAACTAATTTCTTTGATGAACTACTTTCCAATTCAAGAGACGGTACAATTACCATCAAGTTTTACTTTCCTCCCACTCACTTCTTTTGAGAGAAACTCCTTCTCTAGAAAGGATCCATTCTTAGCAACAAATGTCATGCCTTCGGATCGATGATAGAAGGTGTACCCAACAGTTTCTTTTGGGTATCCTATGAAGGCGCACTTCTCCGATTTGGGTTCGGGCTTATCAGGTTGAAGGTTTTTCACATAAGCATCGCAACCCCAAACTTTAAGAAATGACAGCTTAGGTTTCTTGACAAACCATCACTACAAAAAAAAGACACATCCGTGACATTTTGGGCCGAACGAAAAAAAATTCTGTCATACATATGACACTTCTATGACGATAATTGTGACAAAACCCGGTATCATCATAGATGTGGTGGGCTCCTACTTCTATGACAAAAAATCATGACAGAAAATGGGCTTTTCGTCCTGGGCGGGCCGGAGACGCAGCTGCATGACATTCTTTGGGCCGTCCATGACGGAAAAAACCATGGTAGAAGCGAGGGCGAGGAAAATTTCGGGGAGTTCCCGGTTACGGTGGGAGGTCGGGGGCCGAGCGATGCGCGTTTCTCTCGTACACGTACGCGCGTGTGTGCGAGGCGTTGGCTCTAACTAAACCCGTGCGAGGCGTTGGGCTCTAACTGAACCCGAGCGATTGCACTGCAGGCTACGCGTTACTGAACCCGAGCAATCGATCGATGGCTGTTAACTGAACCCGATCGAGTGATTCCTTCGCTACTGCTGCTAACTGAAGCCGATCGATGCTGCCTCTGGGATGAATAGTGAGCGTTGCGGGGGGTTGGATGAACAATGAGCGGTGGCGTTGCCTCTGGATGAACAGGACCCCGTGGTGTGGTGGAGGGCTGGATGAACAGTAGACGGTGGAGGGGTGCCCGTGGAGGGGTGGTTGAACAGGACCCCGTGGTGTGGAGGGCTGGATGAACAGTAGACGGTGGAGGGGTGCCCGTGGAGGGGTGGTTGAACAGTAGCCGGTGGAGTAGCGCGCGGTGGAGGCTGGATGAACAGGAGCCCGTGGAGGCTGGAGGAGGTCGACGGTGGAGATGAACAGTATCCCGTGGA
>NC_057799.1:172796563-172799697 GCF_018294505.1 Triticum aestivum | reverse complement strand
GTGTGTGCGTGTTTGTGTGTGGGTGGGTGGGTGGGTGCGTGTGTGTGTGTTTGTTTGTGTGTGTGTGTGGGTGTGTGTGTGTGTGTGTGTCGTGGGGTCCTCGGTGGCAGATGTAATTTAAGTGTGCATGGCTTCATCATAGAGAGGTGATGTGTATGGCAGAGGCCACCAACGATGGGGTGCGAGAGAGAAAATGCCCGTAGAGAGGGAAGAGAAGGTGTGTGCGTGTGAGAGTAGTCGACATCGAGAGAACGTGTTTGTTAGGGAGACACCGAGGAAGACTACTATATATCAATGGTGCATGTAGGCGGGAATTAAACGAAGGGATGGTCTTATTGGTTTCGGGGATATAGGGGAAGAGTGAGAGGGGGGTAGCTACAAGGAGATTGTTAAGTGTGAGTGTGTGTTTCACCCATCCAGGCGGAAGTTATGTGCACACAAGAAGAGAACGATTCGATGTGGCATTAGGGTTGAGGGTAATTAACTATGTATGGAGACATAGAGACCTTCAACGTGCATGTGTGAGAGGTATACATGTATACGTGGGATGTGTGTGTGTGTGCGCGCGCGCATGATCGAGATAAAAGAAAGAAGACATAAGTCATAAGCTAAGATCAACGACATGGGAGAGACGGATCGGTATGACAATATGCATGCATGCGAGAATGCAGGGAAGAAGGCCCGACAATTGAGCATGTGTTTTTGTCATTAAGAGATAGTGGCGTGGGCTGGAGCATGCATCTATGGCGAGCAGAGGGAGTGAGGCACAACGATTGTGCAAAAGAGATCAACCTATAAATGAAAGAAGGTTGATGGAGAAACAGATAAATAGAAAGATAAAGATGCTAGCTAGTGTGCGTTAGAGATAGGAGTCGAGTGGATCAGAAGGCTGAGTTATGGGTGTGGGTGTGAGAGAGATGAAGAAAGGGTGCATGTGACTCACATACAAACAAATATCGGAGAAAAATGAGATCCCGAGAGACGGAGTTTTGTGTCTGCGAGAGAGAAAGATATTTCAAAACGAGAGTGATAGCTAGAGAAACATGTGAGGGAACGCAAGATATCTCTAGGGAGAGAGAGTGTGTGTGAGCGACATACAAGAGAACAGTGGAGAAATATGAGACCCTGGGAGATAGAGTTTGTGTTTGTGTGTGAGAAAGAGATATTTAAGAGGAAGAGTCGTAGGTTCTCATACCTAAGGAGCGAAAGACATCTCTGTATGAGGGGTGTGCGAGTGGCACACAGGGGAATAGTAGAGAGAAATGAGACCCCGGAAGACAAACTTTTTGTTTGTGTGAGAGAAAGAGATTCCACATGGAGAATCATAGTTAGAGACACATAGCAGGGAGCGAGATATACTTAGAGAGAGATAGAGTGATGAAGGTCGAGGGAGAGAGTACCGTCAGTGTGTTACGAAGATAAAAGATCATTGTCGACATACAGGTAGCACGAGAGATACCCGAGAGACGATGAACGAGTATAGGTCTAGAGAGACAGTCCTATATAAGCATGAGTGATAGTTATATGAGGCGAATATCTGGATTAAATGGGATTCAAATATTTAAACTGGAGATCACGACATCGATAATATCATAACACAAATTGGTGTATCAAACATGCATATTCATTTGAATTTGGGGACACGTGTAATGTTATATAGTTTATCAATATTGGTGATCCATAGATTCTTTAATTAGAAACAATGCATGGTTTATATGCAATTAATGTCTAAACGGGATTACACTATATGTTGAGTGTGTGAAACACATTATACATGTTTGAGAAGTAAAAAAAACCCGCATGAAACACACATTAATTGGAGACAATTAGCGAGGAATGCATACATTGGATTTCAACATAAAGTGGTTTCAAATATTTGAAAATCCAAATTGATGGATACAACCTTATGAATCTGAGATCATGCCATTTGTAAACCATATTTATGTATAAAGGGTGTTGTGCTTTTGAAAGTATATATAAAAAAATGATGTATATAGAATTTTATTCCAATCGAAAATGGACCCCGCCTGAAAAAAATAGAATACAAACGGGATTCGAATTGAGTTGGCACGGTAAACGTGCACTCTGCAAAATTTGAACGAAGCGGGGAAAGTCGCAGTAACCGCCCAAAACCAAAATCTGCGAGATGGAAATTACTACTGCCTATCCCTGCCACGCAAAGCCTATCTGCTCGATTTCTATAGGTTTCGATAGGGGTAGGTTTGTAATTTCACTCAAACGTGACATAACCGCCTCTCACCCGGATTCATACACGGTGGGCGCCAAAACACAGTGTGTCCTCGGCCGAAATCGACTCCCTCCCCGATTCATACACGGTGGGCGCCAAAAACAAACTCTCGTCGGCAAATATTCAGTGTATGCGAGATTACCGTCCTATCCCCAACCGACTAATATTGTTGTGATGTAGGAAATTTGAAACGGGGGCTAAGTTTGTAAATTTCCTCGCATTTGAGACAAGCGCGCCCTGAAGACATGGTTCCCCCCTTCCTCTCCACCTCCATTTACCCATTCGTACTCCGTGGGCGCCAAAACACCCTCTCCACCCCAGCCTCCTCCGTCCTCCACCCCATCCACCGCCGTCCTCCTCCACCATGCCGGAGCTGATACCCCGACGCCGCCGTCCATTACAAGAGATCGACCTCTCTCATCCACGGCTTCGGACTGGGATCCTTGCATCCCGTCCTCTCGCTTCATCCCCGCCGTCGTCCACCTTGTCGGCGCCGCTCCTACGACCGTCTCGTCCACCGCGCCCCGCTGCCACCGTCTACCCTCCTAGATATGCTTCCTCGCCGCCGACAGCCATCGCTACCGCAGCACCGTCAAATTCTCAGCAGATGCATACACGGCGCCGCACCAGAGGCGGTACTCTTTCGTATCTGCTCAACTTATTTATCGCAGCAAGAAAATAGATCGCCACTGCTTTACTCTGATTTCTTGTCCATCACTTACTTGCTAGTTGAAAGCAAACATTGGTTGCGAAGTTGCCTTTGTCCGGTTTGCACCTTCAGATCCGCCATGGCACGCTCAACACTATACTCCCAATGCTTATGGTTTTCGCCTTTTATATTCCACACTAGTTAAATCACAGTAGACTAAATTTCAAAATTGGGTCA
>NC_057799.1:172792584-172796317 GCF_018294505.1 Triticum aestivum | reverse complement strand
AAGAAAACCCGACGCGGGTGGGGGCGGGGGTGGGGGTGGGGGTGGGGGTGGTGGAGGAACACAGGCGGTGGGGGCCGATGGTCCGGCCGGCGGCCCGTGCGGTGTTCTGTATGGGAAGAATCAGAGACGAGGAAGAAGAAGGGTTAGGAGACGTAGGATCTTCATCCAACCGCCTGAAATGGTCGACTGACCCAAATGACAAAAGTCACGCGACTTGCATGCAGACATGCCTTTATATTCAGTACCATCATCGTACCTGCTTAGCACTGCTCCTGAATCCATCAAGCTAAACAACGTGCCACTCATAATTCCAAACTTGTTGCTCAAGTACGAATCTGATATGATGCTAATATTACTAAAAACAGATAACATTTAATTGGTCAGCTAATGTTCCTACTTTACTTTTGAAAAAGCATGTGCACCACATATAGAGAGACAGCAGGGAGTTGCTTTCTTAATGCGCTCTGGTTCATCATGTGTAGGCACTACGCAACGAAAATTTAATTATCCAAAATCTGCTTGCTCTTCTTTAGCATGTTCCTCTTCCGTTCTTCTTTAATAAGTACTCTCTCCGTTCCTAAATACAAGTCTTTGTATAGATTCCACCATGGACTACATATGGAGCAAAATGAGTGAATCTACACTCTAAAATGTATCTGGATACATCTGTATGTGATCCATAGTGGAAATCTCTACCAAGACTTATATTTTGGAATGGAGGGAGTATGATAGTAGTACAGTATGTTCCTTGTAGTGAAGATGAGCAAGGACATTTGCAGTGTAGAGGTCTATACGGTCGGTTGGTATGGACACTTTGAACTCTTCGGGCCTCTTTTTTGATTCGTAGGATTTTGTAAACATGGGAATAGGATTTGTAGTGGCCTGCCCACTTGAATCCTATAAGAATAGCAAGGAAATGCGGGGAGATGTGTCGCCTTTGAGAGTTACACTGATATTAACAGTACCTCACCTTCAGTTGAAGAGAGATGGTATCCGAAGCCTTTCTAGCCGTACCGGCAATACTAGCACATATATTCCAGCAAGTTCCACTTTGCTGATTTTACTCTGATGCTTACGGTTTTCCCGTTATATCTACACTATGATCTGTGTAGCTGATTTGTGTCGCACTAGCAGCAGTCCACTCTTGAAGCTAAACACCGCAATGACTTACAAAATTGGCACCAAGGCATTGAGTGCCATTCTGGATGCAATGAAACTCATACGCTCTCCACCTGTTGACTCTTGTTCAGAATATGATCCTAATGACTCTTGTTCAAAATTGCCACATATAGAGAGACAGCATGGAATTGCATTTCTTTGGGCGCTGTGATTCATCATGAGTAGGCAACCAACATTATATGCAATTAAGCGGAACCTCAAGAATATGCTTCCTCTTGTGTTCTTTAACATGTTCCTCTTTTGTTATTCTGTATTTAGTACGTACAGTATGTTCCTTGTCAGGAAGGGGAGCAGGGACATCTGCAGTCAACAGCTGATAGAGTTGGCATGTACTTGAGCGATAGGCTTTCAATTACTAGCGGCAATACAACACCATATTTTCAAGCTAGTTCCACTTTCCCGATTTATATATCGTGGTTATGGTGTACCCCTTTTATGTACACTATGATCTGCCTAGTTGCTGTGTGCTCTTGTTATCATAGTTTGGCAATAAACTCTCTATAAAGTATATTTTGAACCTATCATCTGCCAACTATCCTTACTTCTGGAGCCTATTTTTTGTGTACTTGTGCCAGATTATATAAATGCACGCACCATATTACAGCACACATGAGCTCTCTCATCAGAATCCAGTGATAGCACACAAGTGTTTACAGGGGCGCCCCTATATTAGAATATCCTCTGCATTACAAAGATAATCTCACAACTATTTATGTTTTCATGGTTCTCAGATATTATACGTAATTACAGTGAATATCAGAATCCGCGCATCAGAAGAATACTGTGGAACACTGCAATGACTTACAAAATTGGCACCAAGGCATTGAGTGATATTCTGGATGCAATGAAACTCATACGCTCCCCACCTGTAGATTCTTGTTCAGAATATGATCCTAATTACTATTCTAACCTCGAGGAGTCAAAGGCAGATGGCCTGTCATGTTCACCCATCAAGGTGCCTGCTCTAATTTGGCAAGGTTTTATTGATTGCGCGTATCTTGCATATGTTGTCTTGCATTTCTTCTACTTTGTTGCACCGCCATCTGCTTAGTTTACTCATCATATATGTCGAGATGCCATGCCCATCCATTATCAATACATATTCCATCTGTCATCATACCATGTTTTTCCACTCAAATGTTGTTCTTAAGCATCAGACATCAAAAAGGAAGAGGGTGATTGCCGAACCTGAAGGAGCACCAGCAAAGTCCTTGAAAAACGTGGTTGTGCCGGAGAAATCAGACAGCACCCCACTTATATTGGCTGTACAACCAGTGACACAAAACGTAGGACCAACTCCAGCAGACTGTACCCATACTTCACTGGCCACACCACTAGCCCCACCACACAGGACCTGCACTCCAGCAAAAGGTATGCCGATTTCAGTTGCCATAGCACCAGCCGTACCACAGAAAAATCCCACTCCAGCAAAAAGTACAGCAAGTCCACCGGCCGAAGACCTATCCCAACTACAGAGACGGCCAATTCCTGCATATTGGAACCCCATTCTAGTTATTCCCAGTTTAAAAGACAATGCTTTCAATGTTGTTAGGGACTACGTGCATATATTCCCATCATTGGAAGATTATAGTGAAGACAAACACCATTTTCACGTCTTCCTGTCCCACTTACGTGTAAGTGCTATTATTCATGGTGATTATTTTCCTGTTTTTTGCTGACTGAACACATCAATGATTTACATTACATTGTTGTAAGTAGGCGAGGGTCAATCAGGATAGTCATGACGAGCAAAGCTTGCTTGCGCTTTTCAAGGAAGCATTGCAACAGTATTGGTGTTACCTGAGGAAATCACACTTTGATGGCAAGTCTATAAACAAATTTCTGGTGAAGTCTCCTGTGCTAAATTTAGAAGACATTGAATGGAAAAACCTTGTTATGCAGTGGTCTCGTTCCGAGGATGAGGTACTGTCTATGATATCGCATGCCAATTTGAACTTCTACTTTTCTGCATGTGCCTTACGGATCTTTTTTGAAGGAAATCTGCTCGAAAAAGAATTCGGGTTTGAAAAGAAGGACAGGATATCACAGATATGCTGCCCGCTGCTTTGGTCTTGTTAGTACCTGTTGTCCTGTATCACTGTACTTGCATACATACCTGGTTCATTATGTGACAGCAGTATGCATGATAGCTTGCTTATCAATTGTTCGCTCCAAATTATCTGATCTATATGAATGGTTACATTAGTGTAGAATATATCCAATGCCAATGAAAATTTTTAGCTCTGCATTGTTCTTGTAAGTACCTGTTGTCCTTTATCAGTGTACTTATATTGACAGGTAGTTGTTCATGTACCATCACTCTGCAATTTACTTTCCTTTGCCCTCCATTTTCTACACATAAGATCTATATTTACTCTTACCATAAGGTTGGATAACACCGATGGTACTGAAGAAGTTTAGCTCTGCATTGCTCTTGGTTGTACCTTTTGCCTGTATCGCTGTACTTACATTTATAGCTACTTGGTTATGTAGCATCACTCTTCATCTTATCTTAAATATTCTCCATTTTTTCTTATATTGTCACATCTATATT
>NC_057799.1:172782780-172792312 GCF_018294505.1 Triticum aestivum | reverse complement strand
TTCACCAATAATGTAAGTTTGTCCTTCTCAATCCTTCAAACTTTGTTGTGTATATTTGGTTAGGCATGACTGCAACAGCTGTTTATTTTTGGTGTTTGCATCAAATTGCATGTTTAAAGTTTATTATGTACTCCAGTTCATAAACTAAAGTTTGTCCTTCTCAATTTAAGTTTTCAGTTGTACAACCAAGTTCCTTCTTCATACCATGTAAATTAAACTATACAGAGCAAGTGATCTTATTTTGCCAATCTGAAATGGGATAAATTGACAGCACACTAACCATTGATACTTATGAGTTCTTGATTTGTAATCCAGTGGTGTCGTGAAGCTGCCAACTCCTTCACAATGTCATTTCCTGCCATGTCTTGACCTGAACAATACCATATTGTGTTAATGCTATTTTAAATTGTGTCACTTTATTCGTCAGTAAGAAATGTGATGAATTGTCAGCACTGATACTTATATGTGCAAAACATGTCATCTGTCTGCTTGTTTATCTTTCAGAGTGAGGAGGATATAACTGTCAAACAAGTGCAGTCTCACCAGCTTGCTCAGCTGCTTGCGCTGCAGCTCCCGAGCAGGGCTAACCTTTCTTGAACTCTATTGAAGTGTTGTCGGTTTTGTATATTATTTTGTCGGCGTGTTTAGTTGCACTGGTGGCGATCTTTGATGCCCAGTGTATGTAATCTGCTGTCTGCTTGTGCTTTATTATCAGTGGATGTAATATGCCGTAATTTCTTTATTATATAGTCTAGGTTTTTTTCTTATTCACGATGCTGCAGTTATTTTACTGTATATATATCATGTCTTCGCAGTAAACTGGTCAAACCGTAAAATAACGGTACATAATCGGGCCGTCATGCAAATCACCATGTATGATCCGCATCATGGGCCCCGTCATCTTGGTCCGTTAACAGGCCTAAATGTAAACTGGCCCACTAGTAGATTCGGGCCTTTAATAGGTCGAGTAAACCGCCGGCCCTATTTTCCCAAGAAAACTCAATGGGCCTTTAGGAGGCTGAAAAGTAGGTTGGGCCTGAAATGTGCCGAACAGCTCACGGGCCGGCAGCAGGCCGAAATAGACCCCGGCCCATGAATGTGCCAATCATGGGCTTATAACAGGCCAAAATTGTCTCGGTCCTTGTTTGGCCCAATCAGATTATCGGCTGCGAGCAGGCCGGATGCAAACCGGGCCGTAGTTAGGCCCAACTATATGACGGGCTTTTAACAGGCTGAAATTAATATAGGGCCGAAATGTTAAACGGGCCCTTAACAGACCGAAACTAATATCAGGCCGAATTACTAAATGGGCCTTTAGCAAGTGGGCCCAAAAGCATAGCGTCCAGTTGACGGGACGAATCTGATATGGGCCATAATTTAGCCTAATCCTCTCAAAGAGCTGGACCTGATCTGGGCCGTAATTTGGCCCAGAACGTGGTAGGCTTTTAATGGGTCGGATCTCATATGGGCCATTATTAGGCCCGAAACGTGGCAGGCCATTAATGGACCGGATCAAATATGGGCCGGCATTTGGCCCAAAACATGGCAGCCAGTTAATGGGCCGGCCTACTAGGGTCCTCAAAATCTTGTGGGCCTACAGCTGGGCCGGCCCATTAATGTCGGCGAAATCTCGTGGGCCTTTAGCTGGGCCGGCCCATTATGGTCCACAAAAATCTTGTGGGCCTTCACCTGGGCTGGCCCATTATGGCCCGCAAAAATCTTGTGGGCCTTTACCTGGGCCGGCCCATTATGGCCCGCAAAATCTTGTGGGCCTTTAGCTGGGCCGGCCCATTATGGTCCACAAAATCTTGTGGGCCTTTAGTTGGGCCGGCCCATTTAAACTTTATGGGCCACTTTTGGGCCGGTCCACGTGTTAACATATCATAGGCGCATCTCGCCCATTGGATGATTTTACACGTGGAAAATCCCCATTGGTCGGGCCTGTTAACGGGTTATCGGATCCAAAACCGGACCCGATAGCTTAACGGCGTTCCGTTACGGTGGATGCCACGTGTCGGTCACCCTTGACGAAAGCACTTCTGTGACGTGCGATTTATCGTTATGGAAGTGGACACTTCCGTGATGATAATTTTGGTAATGTCATGGAACACTTCTACGACAGCACAGGTATGACTATCTTGATTCTGTCATAAAATTGTCATAGATGTACATGCATGACAGAAAACGTGACCTACTGTGACAGACACATATCATCACGGAAGTGTATTTTTTTTGTAGTGTACGGGCTTCTAGCAAGAACCGTTCTTACCTACGGCAAAACCACAACGGTGATTTATCAAGTTTGCTGTTTTAACCTTCTTCAAGGACAAGCTGTAGTCAAATTCGATTCAACTAAAATAGGAGAAACAGACACCCGCAGCCACCTTTATGCAAAACAAGTTGCATGTTAGTCTGTGGAACCGGTCTCATGTACGTGGAGATGTAAGGTTGGTCCGGGCCGCTTCATCCCACAATACCGCCGAAACAAAATAAGACGTTGGTGGTAATCAGTATGACCATCATCGCCCATAACTCCTTTGTGTTCTACTCATGCATATCATCTACGCATAGACCTGGCTCAGATGCCACTGTTGAGGAACATTGCATGGAAAACAAAAAAAAAATTCTACGCACACGCAAGATCTATCCATGGAGATGCATAGCAACGAGAGGGGAGAGTGTGTCTACGTACCCTCATAGACCGTAAGCGGAAACGTTTATTAATGCGGTTGATGTAGTTGAACTTCTTTGCAATCCAACCGATCAAGTACCGAACGTACGACACCTCCGCATTCAGCACACGTTCAGCTCGATGATGTCCTCGCCTTCTTGATCCAGCAAGACGGGCGAAGTAGTGGATGAGTTCCGGCAGCACGACGGCGTGGTGACGGTGGTGGTGATGTTATCTCCGCAGGGCTTCGCCTAAGCACTATGAAAATATGACCGAGGGACGAAACTATGGAGAGGGGCGCCCCACACGGCTAAGAGATTGTCATCGTCCTTGTGTGGCGCCCCCTCCCACATATATATATAGGTGGGGGAGAGGGGAGGTAGCCAGGAGGCGCCCCAAGGATGGCCGAATCCCCTTTGGACTCCCGCCCTTGGCCGCCCCCTTGCCTTGTATGTGCGCAGGTGGAAGGCAGGGGGAGGTGGCGCCCCCCCTTTCCTTTCTCTCATGAGGAGGGAAATGCAGGAGGGGCCAACCCTCCCCCTTTCCTCCCCCTAGGTCCGGCGGCAGGGAGAGGGGCGCACCAACCCCTTGTGGGCTGGTGTGTTCCCCCTTTGGCCCATTAAGCCAATATAACCTCTTGGGGCTTCCCGGAACCCCTTCCGGTGATCCGATGACTACCCGGTACCTCCTGAAACTCTTCCGGTGTCCAAATATCATCATCCTATATATCGATCATTACCTCTGGACCATTCCGGGGCTCCTCGTCATGTCCGTGATCTCATCCGGGACTCCGAACAACATTCGGTCACCAAATCATATAACTCATATAACACTATATCATCAACGAACGTTAAGACCCTACGGGTTTGAGAACTATGTAGACATGACCGAGAGGCCTCTCCGATCAATAACCAATAGCGGAACCTGGATGCCCTTTGTCTGTCGAAGATCTTTATCGGTCGAACCATTATGACAACATATGTAATTCCCTTTGTCTGTCGGTATGTTACTTGCCCGAGATTCGATTGTGGTATCTCCATACCTAGTTCAATCTCGTTACGTGCAAGTCTCTTTACTCATTTCGTAATACATCATCTCATAACTAACTCCTTAGTCATTTTGCTTGCAAGCTTCTTGTGATGTGTATTACCGAGAGGGCCCAGAGATACCTCTCCGGTATACGGAGTGAAAAATCCTAATCTCGATCCATGCTAACTCAACAGACACCTTCGGAGATACATGTAGAGCATCTTTATGATCATTCAGCTACGTTGTGACGTTTGATAGCACATAAAGTATTCCTCCGGTATCCGCGAGTTGCATGATCTCATAGTCGAAGGAATATGTATTTGACATTAAGAAAGCAATAGCAATAAACTGAATGATCATATGCTAAGCTAACGGATGGGTTTTGTCCATCACATCATTCTCCTAGTGTTGTGATTCCGTTATCAAGTGACAACACATGTCTATGGTTAGGAAACCTTAACCATCTTTGATCAACGAGCTAGTCTAGTAGAGGCTTACTAGGGACACGGTATTTGTTTATGTATTCACACATGTATTTAAGTTTTTGATCAATACAATTTTAGCATGAATAATAAACCTTTATCATGAATAAGGAAATATAATAATAACAACTTTATTATTGCCTCTATGGCATATTTCCATCAGCTACTGCTGGAAAGCCTTTGGATCCCCTACAGGACTGTCATGAGCCCCTACAAGGAGTCAAAATAAAGCTGAAACCAGATACAGGAAGTGTTGACTCGTCGGGACCTATCAACATGGGATCTAATTTTGAAGATCTCGACACGAGGAATCCAACGGTAAAAACAGTTCAAGGTTTGGACGCATGGTTTAAGAAATAAAACATTTTGAATAAGTGAATCTACAGAAAAAGAGAAACCACCGAATTTTGATAAGTGGTGCACATGCAGTGCGCCACTTGTCGCAGCCTGGAGAAGTGGGAGTGATCTTTGCAAATAGTACTCCTTAGTTAGTGATTTAGATATTTTTCCAATGTAAAAAAGCAAACATACCCATTGTGATCGGGTGTTGCTCTCGCTGGGAACAATAAGGCCCGCGTCGCCTACAGTCTGCATTCGACCGCTAGCATGGTGGGCCGGCCCATTAGGGCGCCTCGCTTGCTCGCTAGCTGTTGTGGTCGCTCACCTACCAAGGACCTTCAGTGATGGGATCTCCTATACACCGCTCTGCGGCAAATTTTCACCCGCATGCATAGGCGGGTCTCCGACTCGCACGGCCCATGAAGCAATGCAAATAAAGTAGCCAGTGCGAAGAATCAAACCGAGGATCTCATGATATAGTCGACATGCTACTACCAGTTCAGCTAGGGAAAGACCTTCTTTTCCAGCAACGCAAAACTTTAATATAACACCAACGTAGATCAGAATACTTTTTAAAACTTCGAACACAAAACATTGTTTTTGAAAAAATGAATATTTTATGAATCACGAGCCCTGTTTAGGTTCATGATTAAGAAAACGGGAACATTTTTTGAAATCATGAACAATTTTTTAAATGCAAACATTTTTAAAAAATCATGTACAATTTTTAAAATGCGAACATTTTTTCAAAACATGAACATTTTTTATAGTAACAAAACATATGGAAACACGAACAATTTTTAGAAACATGAACATTTGAAACTCCCATTTAAAAAAAACATTTTTAACAATTTTTGAAATAGGAACATTACGCGAACATTTATTTATTTATTTTTGAACAATTTCTGGAAACAGGATCATTGTTTGAAACTGCCGAACAAAATTTGAAGTCACGAGCATTTTTTGAAATCCTAAACATTTTTCTCAAATTTTGAAAAATTGAGCAAAGACATTCTGAACAACTTTTGGAAAATACAAACATTTATGAAATTCCCAAACAATTTTTGAAACATGCGATTTTTTGGATTTTATGAAGAAAATTTTAAAACATGATTTTTTTTGAATATTTCGAATAATTTTCAGAAATGTGAACATTTTTTGTCAAAAACTTGGAAAATCAAAAGAAACTAAGAACAGAAAAATGAAAAGCAATAGAATAGGGAACAAGAAAAAGAAATGCAAAAAGGAAAAGGAAAATGTAACTAAAAGACCGGTTCGGGAACCTTCTAGAAAGTTCCCAAAACCAGGAAAAAAGAAGGGGTTCCCAAAACTGGAATGTGAAAGCTTTATATGGGAATACTCAAAATGGCTCGCTCCGGTCGCTTGTGTGTGCGTTTCTCCGACATTTTGACGCGGAATGCGTCAAACAGGAAAGCCGTTCAATGATACTTCTTCTGTTCCATATTAGTTGTTGCTAATTTAGTACATTGTTGAACTAGATCAGCAACGACTAATAGAATGGAAGGAGTAGTTCTTAGTGGCATTACTGACCCCACAATTCTTGAGACTCTAGCTTGTGGGTGGCATCGTCACTTGCAGAGGACTTGGGCGTGTAGAAACTTTGGACCACCTCAGATTGTCATGGTGTCGTGAAGGATATCACACAACGCTCAGGGGAAGACATGGTGCGGTTGTACATGAAATAACGGAGTGTAGGGAGGCGTTTGGATCTTTTTATTTTTGAATATAGGAACTTTAATTTTGGAGCTCACAATCTCACCAAGTTTGCATGTAACTTACATATAAGTCGTCATGTATGGTTAGGGAACACTTATGATCCAAACCTATCCCTATGAATATTTTGATGCATTCATAAAGTTGCACGAGAATTCTAAAAAAACCTGGACAATCATGTTTTCCTGTTTTATTTCATAAAAAAACTCGTTGGTATTTTTTTCCTTCCGTTCTGTTCACGAATTTGTTTTTTTATCAGGTTCGGAAAAGTGCACGAATTTGTAAAAAAAATGTGAATTCAAAAAATTCATTACATTTTCCAAAGAAACGTAATTTTGAAAAATGTTCATGAATTCAGAAAAGTTCAAGAAACGCAAACATGAAAACACGGATATGTGAACAAAATCAGAAAAGGAAATTTTATATTTTTTCTTAAATTCTGAGTGAGTTTTTAAAGACAAAAAAATTATATGAAATTCCCAAACATTTTTTGAAAACATGAAGATTTTTTGTATTTGAAGAAAATTTGGAAACAAAAGAATTTTGAAACTTCGAACAACTTTTGAGAATGCAAACATTTTCTGTATATGAGGACAAATTTTGAAAATGGGTCATTTATTGTATGTGAACAATTTTCGGAAACAAAAAGATTTTCAAAACTGTGAAGAACTTTTGAGAATGCAATTTTTTTGGGTATATGAGGACAAGTTTTGAAAAATTGGAACATTTTTTGCGTGTGGCCAATTTTGGAAATAAATTATTTTTAAAACTCCAAACAAATTTCGAGAATGTGGACATTGTTTTGTATATGAGCACAAATTTTTAAAATGTTAACATTTTTATGGAATTCGGAACAAATTTTAAAAATGTGTTTTTCTGACATTATTTAAACACAATCATTTTGATAATACCTGAAGAAAATTTAAAAATGGACTATTATTTTTAGAAATTTTTGAAAAAAATAGACAAACTAAAAAATAAAAAAAGGAAGGGTGAAAATATGGAAAAAGAAAATAAAACAACAAAAAATCAGGAAAGGAAAAAGTTGCTTAAGGTTCCTAAAACCATTCAGGAAGCTACTAGAAGGTTCCTTTTTTAGGGGTTCTAGAAGGTTCCTTTGTTGTTAAGAAATCTCCAGAAGGTTCCTAAAACTAGTTCTCAAGCTCACTTCGCTTTGGTTCTAATGGGCTGGACCATCTTCTTGGTGTAGTGGGTGATCATAGCCTTAACGCTCACAGTGAGCGATACACAACATTTGTGATTGTGATCTTGCTCATGAATTCATGGTCGTACTAGGCCTGGCTGGCACTGGTGTCGGGCGGTAGGAAAGTGGGAGGAGATGCTATTTGCCACGCCACCTGAAGGAGTGGGAACTGCCGGCTGCTGGTGCCGCCCATTAAAAAATTTAGATGTAAGTTTTCCCTTTCTTACATACCTCAAAATTTCTCTAATAATTATTAATTTAGTTTTAAAATAGGGAAATCAAAAAATCGTGTTACAAAAAAGGAAACACTTTATAACAAAATATTGATATGTTTTTTATTCAATAAGTTTTTACTAAAATCAATTTAACAACAGAGTATATATAAAATTCAAAATGTTCACATACGTATCTAGAAAGAAATTTTTAAAATATATTGGAAATATAGGTAGATAAAAACTATGTAATATATACGAGAATAGTTGCTATACATGTTAAATATATGTTCATACAATTTTGAAAAATAATGGCACATATTTGCCAAAAAAGGGAAATGGAAAACATAGCAAAAAAGATAGAAACAAAACAATAACCGAAGAAGGAAAAAATGTTCGTGTGTCATATATATAAAAGAAATGTTCAACTTGTATTTAAAAATTGTCAGCTACGTACAGGAAAAATAGTCATGTATTAAACAATCATGCATTTGAAGTAATTGTTCATGTGTTATAGAATATATGATCTAATGACCATGTACTTTTAAAAATATGGTTACATATTTTCCCAGAATAAAAGTAAATAAGAAAATGAATAGGGAAACAAAAAATGAAAAATGAAACAAAAAATATCCCATCGAGGAGGACGGGGACTCTCTTGGCTGGGATCCATTTGGCTAGGACACCTTGATGATTAGGACAAAGACTCTTCGGCGGCACCCCGGTGACGATGATGGATGCTCCCTTGGCGAGGTCCGCTTGGCAACACATGAGTGGTCCAGGCGGAGTGTCATTAGTGGAGGCCGGATGACAAGGACAGAGAGACTCCATCGAATCCCGTTTGGTGGAACTTCCATGATGAAGACATGGGTCCTTAACAACTCACAAAGGCTACCCCATGATATTTAGCAAGTAACTATCTCTTAGTCCTTAACAAGTAATTAGCCGTGCTAAGAAGATTTTCATAGTAAATCACTTCAGCCGGACACAAACGAAGATTGAAGTTCAGCAAATCATTAGCTTCTTACTTACTCATCTCAAGGACAACGTCAACAATAATACATAAAAATGATTTTGAAAGGACCTAGATGTCGCCTAGAGGGAGGTGGTGAATAGGCATTTTGAAACCAGATCGGCTTTATTCTAATGCGGATATTTTTCAAGCACAAAATCATAATATGCTCGGCTCAACTAAGTGCATCAATAGTCTATGCTCAATGAGATAGGCACTTAAAGTAAATTAGCAAGCACAAACTATATCACAATGTGGAATGAAAAAATACAACTAAGCAATTCAAACTAGCATAAGATACATTAATATGAGCAAGTATGAATTGCATAAAGTAAAGGGAACAAGGGACAACTGTTGTTTTCCCGAGTTCAAGTATCCATTGATACTCTACACTCTGTTGGAGAGGTGCCGAAGTCAAAGCTCCCGAGCGTCACCAAGTGGCTCACCTTATTCTCCCTTTGATCACTCCTAATGGATGAGCCTCCCCAACGGAAAGGTCTCATCCACTATGGTTAGCTTCTTCCTTCACTCCGGAGATGGCAAGCTCCAACCCACTTCATAAAGACCACCAAGGCCTCTTCACAAACTTCTCCAAGAAATCACCAACTCAACACCACCAAACCGTCTAGGAATTGGTGACCTCCAAGCGTAATAAACTCGCGGGCTCTCAATCAAATAAATCGATGCGGGTAGCTCAAACCAATGCAACAAAGACAAAGCTTGGTCAAGTAATGTATGCTCAACTCACTGTATCAATCTCACAAGAACCAACTCAAGAAAATAGGAGATTAAAGAGAGGGAAACAATGAAGAAGATCAACAAACGGCTCCAAGATCCATCCACAACCCC
>NC_057799.1:172779755-172782437 GCF_018294505.1 Triticum aestivum | reverse complement strand
TAGAGGGGAGATAAGGATTTGCGGGAGTTGGTTTGTGGCACGGAATAATGGTAGAAACATGTAAGATTTGTCCGCAAAAGCGACGTGGAAGAATGACCCTTAAATAGCTAACGCCGAAAAGTTAGTTGTTGGACCTGAACGACACTTCGCTAGACACCCTCCCATGGGCATGGTACAACCCCGTGGGAATGGGACGCCCCGTGCATGAGAATAAGCTCATTTAAACACCAGGATAAAACTGCAGAGAACATTAATCCTTTTGCATGAAAAGAAAAAAGACATCACTAACTAGTGAACGTCCATTTTAAGCAATCCCAGCAAATGCCTAGGGCTGCCAGATCCCGATCAAACGCATGACAATTATTCTGCGCAGCTTTGAAATTTTCTGCCAATTTTCACACTATATGTCAATTTTCGTTTTAGAGCATGACAAATCTTGTACAACATCATGGCAATTTTGTCTGTTTTCACATGGCAATTATGGGCATTCGCTGGGAGATGTAAAAATACCGAAGCAAAACTAAAAAAATCCAACGTCAGTTCTTTAACATTTTTGAAAGGGAAGTGTTTTGAAGCGGTCCTTGCCCGGCCATGATCTTTCATTTTTTCCATTGGGAAGTCCTTAGCTTATTCATACTAGTACGATGACAACGAAAATGGAGAATCCTTAGTATTGCTTCATATGGCGTTGCGTATGCTCATTTGTTCTTTTTCGAAGAAGGCGACGTATTCGGCAGGCTGTACCTTTCGGTGGCAAAGCTGATGCAATTTGGATGCGACCAAAGCCAGGGTAGCACTCGAACTTGTCGCATAAAATAAGGGGCCTGGCATGATCGCCTCAAGAGGGTCCGTCCAACTCGTCCAACGCAGAGCTCGCCACTGCTGACCAAAATTCGAAGTGCCATTGTGTCCACTCAAGTCCATCAATGTCGTGTCGCCCAACCGTGGTCCTCGTCCCGAGCTGGGGATCCGGCCACTTCATGTCCGCGCTCGAAGCCGGCAAGAGGCTTCTCGCCACCGGCCGGGGCGCCTTCACGCTGACCGTGCTCGTCATGCACGCGCCATCGGAAGCAATGGCGTCGGAGGTTGAGGGCCACGTGCGCCGGGAGGCAGCTTCCGGCCTCGACATCCGCTTCCTCCAGCTCCCCGCCGTCGAGCATCCCACCGGCAGCGTGGACCCTGTTGAATTCGCGTCCCGGTACGTCCAGCTCCACGCGCCCCACGTCAAGGCGGCCATCGCGGGCCTCAGGCCGTCGTCCCGGGTGGCCGCGGTCGTCGTCGACCTCTTCTTAACTGCCCTATTCGACGTTCTCCACGAGCTCACCGTGCCGGCGTACGTGTACTTTGCCTCCCCCGCCGCGTTCCTGGCGCTCATGCTGCGCCTGCCTGCGCTCCGCGAGGATCTGACGGGCGCCGGGTTTGAGGCGATGGAGAGCACGGTGGACGTGCCCGGGCTGCCGCCGGTGCCGCCGTCTTACATGCCGGCATGCCTTGTGAAAGCAAAGATCCAGAGCTACGACTGGTTCGAGTACCACGGCCGCCGCTTCATGGAAGCCAGGGGCGTCATCGTGAACACCTCCGTCGAGCTCGAAAGTTCGGTTCTCGCGGCGATCCAGGACGGCCGCTGCGTCCCCGGACGCCCTGCTCCGGCTCTCCACGCGATCGGCCCGGTTGTCTGGTTCGGCTCGACGGACGACGAGCAGCCGCACGAGTGCGTGCGGTGGCTCGACGCGCAGCCGCTGGCTTCGGTGCTTTTCCTCTGCTTCGGGAGCATGGGGTCCCTCGACGCGGCACAGGTGAGGGAGGTAGCCGCCGGCCTGGAGCGCAGCGGCCATCGCTTCCTGTGGGTGCTACGAGGCCCGCCCGTCGCCGGCACGCGGCTCCCGACGGACGCGAACCTGGACGAGGTGCTCCCGGAGGGGTTCTTGGAGGCGACAGCGGGGAGGGGGTTGGTGTGGCCGGCTTGGGCGCCGCAGAGGAAGATCCTGTCCCACGCCGCCGTGGGCGGCTTCGTGACGCACTGCGGGTGGAATTCCATCCTGGAGAGCCTGTGGTCCGGCGTGCCGATGATCCCGTGGCCGCTGTACGGGGAGCAGCACCTGAACGCGTTCGAGCTCGTGGCCGGCGTGGGCGCGGCGGTCGCGTTGGAGATGGACCGGAGGAAGGGATTCTTCGTGGAGGCGGCCGAGCTGGAGCGAGCGGTGCGGAGCCTGATGGGCGGCGCGTCGGAGGAGGGGAGGAAGGCGAGGATGACGGCCGCGGAGACGAGCGCCGCGTGCAGGAAGGCCGTCGGCGAGGGCGGCTCGTCGTGCACCGCGCTGCAGAGGCTCGTGGGCGAGATTTTGGTTTTGCCGACGGAGGGAAATGATTCCCGCTAGCTATGCAGCAAGTGCCGTGGTGCGCAGTGTATCCATTCTGCGAGTCGCTTTCTTCTGTGGAACCATCATTCGGCTCCCCGGCTCCATTTGCATAGCAAGAAACCATAACGTTCACATAAGATTCAGACCAGCCGGCGGCCAAAGCCAAACCAAGCAAAAATAGAAACTTGCTATACAAACCTAAAAGTAACTCCACCAGACCCCTTATATACCTGATCCGCAAAATAACCGCCAGTTTACGGTTTTGGACTAAAAAACGACCCGAACAGAACCCTTATACGCGTCCGACCGTTAAAATTTTGAG